>NC_044051.1:5181982-5471982 GCF_902167405.1 Gadus morhua | reverse complement strand
CCCCCCCCCCCCCCCTCCCCCCTAGCCAGCCAGGGGGAGAAAGGGCAGCTCATCTCTGGTCAAAGATCAGCGCCAATGGGAGGGCCCAGGGGGGAAGGGACTTGGACGTCGACATATAGACGCTAACAAACCAGTAGTAGGTTTGTTAGGTTCTGCAGTGGGATCGGGACTCTGGCCACTGGTCATTGGAACACCCCGCTACGGGGAAAGTATTGATTCTGGGACCTCCAATAGACTCCGTTTGGCTAGGCTGTAGAGATGCCACTTTTAAGCATCACAGTTCAAATGTGTAAACATTAAGTATAAAATTAATCGGGTGTATAATACAGTTGTCGACAAAGATCTAATTTTATATAGGTGAGCTGAATCCTTGGACTCAGGACTCTACAAAAAAACAGTAGGAAACACATAAGCAGATAATAGCATTTATGAGGTTTAGAATCCCAAATTTTCTCCTTCATGTAAGAACGGTTATATTTGTCACAGGACACGCCCCAATGAGTAGGAATTGTGTCTGCATAGGTTCACCACCTTCAGTTGAGGGGAAATTGCTATCGGGTCAAAAATTATCATGTAGACTTTGTTTTCATGTAAAGATCTGTAGAAATGAACGCCTTTGAACTGGTCTCCACTTCCTGAGATTCTCTGAATCTCAGGTTTTAAATGTCGATTAGGTTATGGTTCACGTCTATTTTACTTTTCAAGGATGTTGATTTGTTGTTTTCTCTTTGTGTTGCGTAGTGTTGTGTTGTGTTGGCACGGCGCATGTTGTCTTCGCAACTCTAAAAATCGATCCAAACTACAAACCTCGAAATATCGATATTGATATTTTTTTGATGGACAGTTAGGAAGTCTGTTTTAAAGTTTAATGTCTCATTTCGATGGGCCGTCCCATTACGGAGTCTCGATACAGTTTCAAAATACTATTAAAAAATGAATTATTAAATCCTATTTGAGCCATATACATTTATTACAGCGGAGATGCTATATAACCGCATGATAATATATAACATACATATAATTCTATACTGTGTCACTCCAATTAGCCAATTAAAATCCTTGATGCAGCCCTCACATGCTGTAGGGGCAATGACCCCCTCCCTGCCAACACACACACACACACGTGCGAGTGCATTTGCACCATACACACCTTTTAAAATTTGCCCACCAACCACTTACCTCTATAAGATTGCCTGGGTATTTTAATAAGAAGGAGGTGAAGCTCTCCTGAATAATAATGTTAGTGGGAGGCAAATCGACATTATTCTCTGTGTTGGAGGTCACATCGGGGGGGGGGGGGGGGGGGGGGGGGGTGGGGGAGTGTGTGTGTGTGTGTGTCGGGGGGGGGGGGGGAAGAGGAGTGGGTGGGAGGTCAATTTAAAAAAAAAAGAAGTTGATGATTCAGACAGCTTGGAAATTATTTTTGACCAGGATTTATTATAAAAGTGACATCGACGCACTTCGAGTCTGTGCCGTTTTTTAGTCGATTTTATTTTTTTCCATTAATGTAGATGTTGGTTAAAAAAAATAAATAAAAATGCCCCAAACTCCAGGAGTTCTGCTGTGAATCAGGGCTGCAGTTGTTCATGCAGCTAATTTGTGATCTGATGGGGAGAAGGAGACGAGGTTCTGAGTGGATCTGAGCAGACTCTCTGGTCTACCGCCTCAAACTTATTTTATTGATTTATTATCTAATTTACAAGGAGTCTTATGTTTATAAATGTATATATTTATATATATTGGTATGTATCTTTACGGTTGGTTGAATTCTCCTTCTAGTACAAACTTTAGATTCAAGAAGATTTTCTTCAATCACCAACTGACCTTCACGAAACAAAAACAAACTGACTTTCATAACCTTCACTCAATCAATGGCGTCCCTATTCGAAACAGAAACATGTCTTCGACTTAGCTACATACCAGGTGCAGTATAGTATCTTAGTCAGGGTGTTGTACTCCAAACCCCAAGGTTTTGGGTCCAACCCCCCACCTCCCCAGTCTACCTATACAGGTGGTGCCCTTGGGCAAGTCGCCCTAGCCCTATTCACCACCTCTAAGAAAACAGATAAAAGCACGAAATAAAAAGTACAAACTCAGATGAAAGCCAGTGGGCATAACCTCTGAAAGCAGCAAATTAAATCAATTTTTACCGCGGTGGACTTTGGCCGTTATTATACCAGAGTGCCTGTTGGCGAGAAATTCTTTGTTGTAAAATAAAACCTTTTTTTCTTCAACTCGGAGGGCACCCTCAAGTATGGATGCATGGCTCACTGCTGATTTAGGTAATGTGGTTCTGCTTGGGCTCTGCGTCCCCCCCCCCCCCCCCACCCTTAGGGGTCATTTGTGTTGCCTGAACAAATTCCACAGCTACATCGACCTCGACTTTTCCCTACAACAGAGTGGAAATGGTTTACAATAACCGTGTTACTGTGTGGGGCCAAACATCTGTAAATAACAATCAAGAAGAATTATACCTAATGGTCGGCAGGAGAAGTTAGTGTAATTCCTCTCAGACCCAAACGCTCTCCACACTTTTTTTCACACTAGTAAAACCAAAGATGTGAAAGCTATTTTAACTTCTGGGATTATCCTACCTGACGTGTGGCTATTTAACATTAATTATGTCAAACCAACAATCGTTTCATGTATTTTACATTCATAGAGGCTGACCTAGTCAGGTCCCTCAAGCTTCTCAACGGCCTGTAGTTTTTAAAGCCTCGATTAGTCTTTCGATGCTAATACCCTTGGCTTTGAAACCATAACTTATAACTTGTCTTGAGATTTCCATTTTCCAACGATGCTAACTATGTGGATTTGAAATTGCTGGGCAGGCCTAGGTGTTCCTGGTATGGTTAGTAATGATTTCATGTTGGACGTTGTAGGTTTACAAGGGCTATATAGAGGAGAATTTTGGCAGAATGAATGGGAGACTGTCATCCATTTCACTCAGTAGCATACAAGCCTACCATAGGTCTAGAAGATATAGGAAAATATATTGATGGATCCGTTTCTTAAATAACTCAATGAAGGCAATTAGGTCTATTCCTGCCCTGATTGCAATAGTCAATGCCTGGACGCAGGTCACACGGCATTGAGGTTAATTTTGGCGGGTCAAGGTGAGGTCTCCAGTGGAACAATAATCCCGGCGGGAGTTCGCACCTACCTGTAATTGTCCCGCTCCCCCTAGCGCACCACACGCCCTCCGAAGGCTCCGAGCTTCCCGCGTTAAACCATCGCCGAGCGGCCGCTAACATCCAGAGGTGTTCCCGCGCTCCGGAGACATGTGGCGATACCAAAAAAAAGACTTGTTCTCTTTATCAGTTATTGTTCTACAGCAGACGCGTTGACGTTCATCTACCGGCCAAGACGATGTTCCCACCTCAATCCAAACCACCTTGATCCGGTCTAATCCAGGGTAAAAACGGAACTGAAGATGGTTTAAATGTATTGTATGTATTATTTCTTTGCGTCTCTGCAGAGGTGTGTCTCTCGAGTATCTGCAGCTGATATAACGCGCGCTATTAAAAGTCAAACGGTCCCGGTAACCGATGCCGTCCTCCTCCGACCTGCACTCCGCCGCGCGCTTTCGGAGTCTGAAAGTGCGCGTAACAGTGAGCCAACTTATTATGGCGACAAGTGAACGCGGGGAGCACCGCGCGTCTACACCCCCCGTCAATCTGCGTGGATACGTCGACCCGACGCATACACACACAGATCGACAATGGGATTAACACTTTTAACGTTTTAGTTTAATTGACAGGAAGACACTTTCGAATTTTTCATCTTTTATAAGATTCACCTTTGCGTCAATCACGTTATAAACTGATCAAAATATGCTAAATAAATTAAGATTATCGCGTTGATGTCGCATTTGGTCATATTAGATAAATGATTGTGCCCTGTAGAAAAATGAAATGTTCTGGGATCTTATTTCGCTTATATAATGTCTTTACAATGCGGGTGAACCTCTCGTCTGTACAGTTGTTGGTGTCTGTAACACAGCTTTCAAAAGCTGTCGTGTACTGCCACCGTGTGGGCGTGTTCAGTACGACAGCAACACCTCAGCAATCGAGGATGAAGTTTGACTCTAAGGAAATGTGAAACAAATTCACGATAAATGTAACTAAGTGATGCATTGGATTTAAAGGAAATGTGAAACGAATTCATCATGAATGTAAATTAAGTGACGCATTTAAATAGTGCAACGGTAAGCCAATAAGGTCAATATAAGCATGCCTACTTCTCTTTAATGTCCTGAAGTAATCCTAATGAATACGCAGCCATTCAACGATGACTCAAGGGTAAACAAGATCAAAAAGGTTTAATCTATCGTTAAACATTAAGTTCAACACACCAACCTCCTATTTTACACAAAATTGCAAAATGGCATTGTCTAATAATGCTTTGGGGGTAGTAGGGGGATTTGGGGAGGGGGGGGGGGGGGGGTGGAGCAAAATCAGCAAAACAGAGACAAAAAGCCCAAACAATATAAACACAGGTGATCAGTTTTCGTTCAGAGTTGATTAACATTGCTGGGAGGAGAGGTGAAGATTGTTCATGCCAGCACCTTTTAAAGAAGGTCTTCCCTCTCTCTCTCTCTCTCTCTCTCTCCTCGGCGTTCCCCTGTCGACTACGACACATGAAAAGCATACATCGTCTACACATTGGGACACAACGTCACTCTCACGTCCCAAAGGCAATGGCGGGGAACGGGGGGTACCCCGACAGAAGGCGTTTCTCAGTTTATTCCGGGAACGAGAAGCGAGGTTCGAAGAAGAACTTCACTTCCCTTTTTACGATTGTACAAGCTGCTTCCTGGTAGGGGGGGTGGCGGGGCGGCGGGGGGGGGGGGGGGAAAGGCAACAGTGGCTGTGTGTCGTACGGTCCAGTCCCTTTGTCTCCCCCTGGTGGTCGTTTAGTGCAGGCGTCCCTCAGCACTCCTCCTTGATGTAGGTCTGTTCCTCGGGGTCTGAGTCCAGGTGGTCAAGCCGCTCTGTCTGTCCGTTCATGATCTCGTCGGGGGTCTTCATGAACCTGTAATCGAGGAGAGGAGGGGGGGGGGGGCAAAGTTTATAATCAGACTTGCAGGATTGGAGATCCTTTTGAGCAGTAGTTCTCAAACCTTGTCCAGTAGTGTACCCCCTCTAAGATACTGTTTCAGCTGAGAGCACCCCCTTAAAGGTCACAACTAAAATGAACATAAATAATGTGTGTGGGTCCAGCGCTCAGAATTGAAACTTGCTCACGGGGAAAATAAAATTGGAATACTTTTTTTTTTTGACATTTTCTGAGTACCCCCCTGCAGTACTAGCCCTAGGGGTACGTGTACCCCCATTTGAAAGCCACTGCTCTAGAGGACAGACCGAGAGATCCTGGCCGGCAGCGTGGGAAGCCTTGTTGGAATGGAGCCTGCGCCGTGGCCCGTGACTGAAGTGGTGTTTGTGTAGAGAACACATTTCAGCTGCTTAATTAAAAAAAAAGAAAATCTACTTAATTAATGTTCATTCATTAATTTCATTAATTAATATGCAATAAAAAAAAATTGTGGTGCGAGATTAAGCAATTACATTATAGTGTTTACAGGTGTGCGTGTTTGACACTTTGTAGGCTTGATAAAGGGTCACAGAACAATTTTCTGGTCCTTAGAGTCAAAACCACTTTATGTTCCTCCCAGGTTTTTTTCCCTTGCCTCTCTTTTTGGTTCCAATAGTGCAACGGTAAGCCCTCACACACACGAGTCATAGTGGGTTTTTCAGAAGCACAAAGACACATGAAAATGTGCAAAAACGCACACACAGTGGAAGGAAGTCTACTTCTGAGGGTGGGAGGCAGTCTACAATTACAATTAGGGCATTTAGCAGACGCTTTTAACCAAAGCGACTTACATCGGTTAATACACACATTGACACACCGACCGACGGCAGAGTCAACAATGTAAGGCGACAGCCAGCTCGTCAGGAGCAGTTAGGGTTAAAGCCCAATCCCATTTCTACCCCTTACCCCTTCCCCTTTGAAGGGGTAAGGGGAAGGGGAAGGGGTAAGGGGTAGAAATGGGATTGGGCCTAAGTGTCTTGCTCAGGGACACATCAACACTCAGCTAGGAGGAGCTGGGGATCGAACTAGCAACTGCTCTACCTCCTGGGCTAAGCCCACCCCCTAAGTCCACTTCCGAGTGTGGGTCTTTTATGGGGTGTCTCTACCTGAAGAGAAGCCTCTGCCCTGGTTCTTTCCTGATGATGTTCAGCTTGTAGTAGTGCCGCAGTGCCCGCGACATTTTCTCGTAGGTCATGTTGGTCCGGTTCTGTGGGGCAAACAGCAGGGCGTCACATCACCACGCGGGAAACATTCAACAAGTTGGTCGGGACGTGGTTCATGATCGTAAGAAAAACTGAATTTGTGTTGAAAGTCTCTTCTTTACCAAATAAATACAGATTTTTTTTGTCTTTTTTGTAGATTGCTTTCAAGTATGACTAGTTAAATATATTAAAAGTCCTGTATGGGTGCAGGACAAAACAAGGACGTTTGTTTACATTTTAAACATTTCAAATCAAATCAAACTATACCATCACCACGATGACAGGGATCAGACATTAAAACATGTTCAAACACAGTGCATCCCTTCCCTTTACCTTGCAAGAAATCCTCTGTGCCTTTGTGGTGTGGAAAGCCTGCATGTAGAACCTTGTGGACTCGTATTATAGTATTGGGGGGGGGTACTTTGGCGCCCCCTGCAGGCTACAGATATACCCTCGGGGAACAGAACATTGCTCCCAGCCTAGTCTGACCTCCTAATGCGATCCGATGTGATCCTAGTTACCTTGTGGTTTCCCCAGAGTCGGGCCAGTCCGTTGGGGTCCATGATGCGGAAGACTTTGCTGGTGGGGTCCTCCCAGCGGATGTAGTTCTCGTACCGGCTGTCAGACAGGAGTTGGTAGACGTAGTCCCACAGCAGCCTGCAGTCTGGGGGGTCGGGGACCAAGCACAACCTCAACAAACGTGGAACGCATACCAGGCAGTCATAATGCAGACCACGGCAAAAACACTTTTCTTTTTTTTTTTAAGTCTCTACTGATTGGGGACAGGCCTATTTTCGAAAGTTAAGGGGGGAAATTTGTTGTTAAAAATACATATAACCATGTAGACTGGGCTTAGTTGTATACAGTCAAAGGAAAGGTACAGTAAGCCAGTACAGAGTGTTTCACTCCCACTCCCAAGGACCGAGGTGTGGTCAACAAAGGGTCAGCAGCATCACTACGGTGTGGCTTTGATCCCAGGGCCGGCCCGACGCCGTAAAGGACGATGAGAAGACCCAACGCAGCCCCGAGACCCTACCTGAGTCTACTCAGAGTTCACAGAGACTCTATAGCCTCCCCCCTTACCCGCCACAACCGTCTTAAGCACTTATTGTATGTTGTACTTCCTGGCAATTAATGTACGCACTTATTGTATGTTCTACGTCCTGGCACTTATTGTGCGTTGTACGGTCTGGTACTAATGGCGCGTTTCCACTGCAGGGTGCAGTACGGTTCGGTTCGCAAAGGTGCGGTACGGTTTGCGTTTCCACCGCCAAAAGTGGGCGTGACCCGGACTGAGCCGTACTCGTTTTGCCCTCGTCTTCAGTACTCCTCCGTCGGGGTACTGAGACGCCTGAAAGGGTGCCGGAAAATTCGAGCTACACACCCCCTCCGTTGATTGGTCGACAGAATCGTCACTTCCGAGCGACGTGGGGATACAAACAAACAAACAGTAGCCTCGAGGTATTATTCTTTACAATGAACATGTCGCGTAAAACGCTTGCTTGGGCGAACAAGGAGGTGGAGACGTTCCTCTGCATTCTTGGGGAGGAAGGCTACCCTGTGTCGCACTGCTATGATGTCACGATGTTTACGTAGCTGCCGCGGCGATCGACATCCGGCCTACCATAAAGGGTACTCTCGGAACTGAGCTGGGCTATACCGCCCCCTCCCTACCGGACTGAGGCGAACCGAACCGTATCGCACCCTGCAGTGGAAACGCGGCATAAATGTATGCACTTATTGTATGTTGTACATCCTGGCAATTAATGTACGCACTTATTGTGTGTTTGTACGTCCTGCCACCTAATGTATGCACTTATTGTGTGTTGTACGTCCTGGCACTTCTAAACAGTACCATAGCATCGTGTAGAATCTTATCCTAGCTATCGTTGTTGTATAAGGGGAATGGGTTAACCTAGCGGTTGTTGGTGCTTGGAATTTTGTTTCTATGAACATCCTTAATGTCCTGAGAGCGATGTATTCTTGTTTCTCCATTCTTTTGACTAGGGCTTGGTAAAATAATCGATTTGATCGATATATCGTTTCATTGGGCATGAGATCGATTATTATTATTTATTTATTTATTTGTTACCATAATTTTTTTTTGCACTTCAATAAACAATGCAATGAATGTTGTAGTTCAAGTACACTTTCACTTGCAATTCCTTTCTAATTTCAAAATTGCACTTTTGTGACTTTTCCACTGTTTTGTTTACAGCTTTAGTTTAAACTGTCCAATTTACAAATTTGCACTTAAAACCTGTTGATTAAGATGAAGGGAAAAAATAAAGTACATTTGTATTTTGTAACACGGTTGAGCCATTTTCATCATTTCAGAGCAGATCGAATCGAATCGAGATTAATCGATTCAGAACCTTATGAATCGATTCAGAACCTTATGAATCGATTCAGAACCTTATGAATCGAAATCGAACCGATTTAGGAAATTGTCCGCGATGCCCCGCCCTGCTTCAAACCGATGTCATCACCGTCACTCCCCCCCCACTGTGAGCGTACCTGCTATCCTCCCAATGGGCATGGCGGGCTCCTCCGGCGGGGACACGGGCATGATGACGTGGTTGCGGTAGAGCTCCTCCTGCTGCTGGTTGAGCAGCTGCTGCTGCTGGGCCAGGCTGAGCTGGTGGTGGGAGGGGTGGAGCTTCCCCCCCTCGCCCCGCCCGTTCTCCAGGCCGGGCTGCGAGGGCACCGCCACGTGGCTGTGCCTCAGCTCCCGGTTGGCCACGCCTCCTCCGCCGCCGCCGCCGCCGCCGCCGCGCCCCGGGCTCAACAGCAGGGGGTGCATGATGGCGCTCGGCATCAGCTGGATGACGCGTGGCGGCGGGGGGGCGTGCGGGGCGTCCTGGCCGCCGGGGGGCGGGCTCCCCGGGGGGCAGGGCGCCTCGCGCGGCGTGGTGCAGCGGCCGTTCAGGGAGACGGTCGCCGGCGGCGGCGACAGCGACAGCGGGTACATGTCGTCGGGCAGGTGGTGGTTGCTGTCGGGCAGCTGGGAGGACGCCAGGTGGGGGTCCTCCAGGGAGGCGCGGGCGTGGGCGCTCTCGGAGGGAGAGCGGCGCGGCGTGGGCCGGGGGTGCGGGGAGCGCGAGCGGTGGCGCAGCTCGATGGTGGGGGGGTGCTGGGGGCTGGCGGCCGTGCCCCGTGGCGCCCGTCGTACCGTGTCTGTGGCGACGGGGAAATGTTTCGGTCAAGATCTAGTTTATTATAGAGCCCTTTAAAAAACAACAACAGTTGGCTGACACAGTGTTGTACAATTCAACTATCTAGTTGTAAAGCAGACCGATAAAAGCACAAAAAAGGACACTCTAGACAATAATACAATTTATACGGTGTTAAACGCAAGAGAATATCAATTAGATTTAAGGAGGGATTTTGAAGGGGCTCGCCTGACATGAAGAGGGAGTTTGTTCCACAGTTTGGGGCCAATGACTGCAAAAGCCCGATCAGTCCTGCTCTTCTCCTATTCTTAGTATTGCCCGTCTCTGTGACCTGCTGATTCTCTGACTCAGTGTCAGAGAACCGATTTCTTTTTTTTTCTTTTTTTTCACGGAACATTTCTAATATCCCCGCTCGGCCACTAGATGGTGCTGTTTTACAGAGGGATGCGAGGCAAAGCCGTGTCGTCGAGGCGCCTCCCCTAGTTCCCGTTTGTTTACTTAGCTTAGTGCTACGAGTTGACAGCAGCGAGAGAGATGAGAGATAATAAAAAAGTGCCCTTTCTCAAATCATACTACTGGGAACGCCAGAACAATGCCAAGTCACACCTCCTTCTCGCTTGTGTGGCTCTACTTCCTTGTGCGATTGCCAGAGCAGCAGGTGTCCTCAAATGTTCACTTCAAAAACAAGGAAGACAGCGGCTGCAGGGGAAAACCTCATCTTGATAGCGAATACTTCCCCTTTAATAGAACACCGAGATAATGAGCACCTGGCTGCTGGCTGCGCGGAGCACTTCCTCGTCAGACTGGTTTTACCTTCCCGGACTCAAAGCCCTCTGAATCTTGATGTGTTAACTTTGTGCTTTAAGAGCAAGGCAAGAAAAAAAAGAGCCTCAGGTATTTCTGTTGATGTCCTTCACATCTTGAAGATAACACGGCTATAAATGCCGTCTGTTCAGGTTATTTGTGCTTAAGACATGTGACCTGACCGCTTAGAAGTGGATATCTCTGCCATGGGGGGCTTTTCGTCGAGCAGCGAGTTCACAAGTGCGTAAGATTATTATTTATTTATTACTACATTTGTTACAGAGTAATAAAATCAACAGCATCAACCATAAGTGGATATCATAATGAGTTAAGTTGTTGGTTTTATACTACTGTATAATGTGCGCACATCAACAACAACATAATAAGCAAACAAACACACATGTAATACCGGCTTATCTAGTGCCAGAACTTCTGATCCAGCAGTCCTACTGTGTTATACACTCAGCTAGGAGGCACCGGGGATTGAACTAGCAACCTTCTGTGTACTGTAAACCCGCTCTACCTCCTGAGCCTCAACTTATTTTTTACAAAATAAGTTAATCGTAAAAAAAAATAAGAAAACCGGAAAGAACCCTTGCGTGACTGACCTTCAAGCTTGAGGTGCTGGATGGAGCTCTCTTGCAGTGGGTGAAAGGAGTTCCCAGGCAGGTAGGAGGACGGGTAAGGACCGCTGGCCTTCCTCTGCTTCAGGATGTGCTGCAGCAGCTCATAGAGGACGTCTCCTACAGAGACAGACACACACAGGGTCAAAGGTCAACCTAGAGGGTCAGAGGTCAACCTAGAGGACGTCTCCTGCAGAGGCAGACACACAGGGTCGAAGGTCAACCTAGAGGGTCAGAGGTCAACCTAGAGGACGTCTCCTACAGAGACAGACACAAACAGGGTCAAAGGTCAACCTAGAGGGTCAGAGGTCAACCTAGAGGACGTCTCCTGCAGAGGCAGACACGCAAGGTCAGAGGTCAACCTAGAAGACGTCTCCTGCAGAGGCACAAACGCACAAACCAAGGGTCAAAGGTCAACCTAGAGGACCGAGGAACACACACACATAGGGTCAAAGGTCAGAGGTCAACCTGGGCCGTTTCCCACTTCCAACCCCCGCTTCCCATCCGCGATGACACGACATGACGCAGGAGAGCAGGAAGGGCGGTGTGTCAACCACGGAGAGGATTTGATTGACGTGTGAAACTACACCCTGGTTATGAAAAAGAGGTGATTGCTCATGGGTTACATGAGAAGTGACAGGGTTAAACTGCCTCTGTTTTTCGCTCTCTGCTTGTCACCACAAGTTTTAAAGACTTAATTGACTTGACTTCAGAGTTGGAATTATTCTTTTATTTTAATAAAAGCCCTCCCATTTTCCCGCTAATGAAACATAAAATCATGATCATGACTAACATGCTCTCTCTATAGTATTTACCTAGCGTCCGAACAATCGATTCTTGGTATTTTTTTCACGCAGGATCGTAGGTGAATACAATTTGGTGCAGATGAAATGTGGCATTTACAACATTGCCATTTACAAAATGTGTCCCTAATGCGCTTTACAAAATGTTTGTGTGATCACGATATTGCGAAGAGCTGTGTGGGCTGTGCTAATGGGTTCTGCGATTTTTTTGCCTTGGTTTTATGGGAAGAGGGGGACGTTTATTGACAAAAGTTGGACACACAACACGGGTGGAAAACAGCTGAAATTCAAACCGTCAGGGAGAAAAACAAGCATGATCATTTTTTTATCGACGTTTATTTATTTACTTTGCCTTCCTACAAGGAAGTCGTTAAAGATCCCTGCGTGTTTACGTGGTCATAAACCATGATAACATCTCGGCGGTAACTTCAGAGAATGAGGCCCGAAGGATAAAACCTGTTCCATGATTTACAACCACAGCTTGTACTTCTATGGTGACAAAATGTGGTTCAAGAACTCAATTATCAATTCCTGGAAAGAAAAAGGGGAATTCTTTTCCCAGCCTTAAAGCTAGGGTAGGAAAACACCCAGACTAAACTGGATCTGAATGATTCAACTAAAAGAAGCCGCCTCTCCCTTTAGGCCACTCCCACAAAACGCAGGACTAGCTTGCTAGCTTTAACTATAAGGCTAGCTTTAACTATAGGGCTAGTTAGCCTTGTAGAAGACTACGGTCCTGCGCAATGAGTTAACGTGCAAAGGACTCGCAGGTAGCCAGGTAGCTAGGTAGACAGACTGGTAGGCCAACCAATCATGTCATTCGGGCCGAATAAAAATGATAGGACAGGCTTATTACAGGCCTGTGACCCCCAACAACAGGATCTTTTCAGATAATATTTAGTCAGATCATTTGATTTATTAATTGCTGCCAGGATGTAAAAGAGAGTTTTAACAGAAATTATTGAAACTGCGTGTAAAATACATTGCCTACCCTAGCTTTCACTAATAACAAGTGACGAGGAGGTGTTGTCCCGACATAACCTCGTACACAGCCTTTCCCAAAAGCATAGTCAACCAGGAAATGATTCTAATAAAGTATTTCACACACACACACACACACACACACACACACACACACACACACACACACACACACACACACACACACACACACACACACACACACACACACACACACACACACACCCACTCCCACTTCCCTCTTCGTTTGTAATACTATATGGCTTATGGGTTTCATCTACAAACAATGAAGTGTTGAATATTACGTAGTGGACACTTACTGGCTTCGATGACAATAAATTGCGTGTGCTGTAAACTAATCAGGGTGGGCCAGACTGGAGCTCACTGCAACCAGCCCTCAACGTTCATCACTTTTAATTGCCATAATGGTTAATATTACTACGGCTATCAAACACTCGGCAGTACTGATTAATGTGCTCCTACGTGTTTAATGACACATTTCTTTTCTCGATGGAGCTTTTCAGAGGTGGATATCCATATATGTTGGGGCATGTGTGTCTGTTGACTTTTACAGAGGGTCACTCAAATGTAAACAAACATCTCGGCAAATGTTGATCTTTGTACATGCTGTCCCTATAAAAACAGGCGGACATGATTGACATTTATATGGAGCAAATAAACAACAGCAACTCAGTACTTTCCCCTGAGTTTAACTTCCTGTTCAGTGAAAAACTTTACGGCGCTGGTACGTGTGGCCAGTATCACTCCTATGCGTTTGCCACACCCCTTGTTGATCATACTTTCGCTTTAAATCCTTATCCTATTGACCCATTTTCATCTCAGTCCTATTGAGAACAACGGTGGTATCCAGCTGTGAATAAAGAGACACTTCACCAGCACGTACCGCGGAACTGTGGACAAAGTCGCTATGCCCTAAAAAAAGTGTTCCATGATGCAGGATAAGTGAAAAACAAACTGCTGAAGAGCATAGAATTTCGACCAATAGGACGCATTGTGTTATATTAACGAGCTTCAAGCATTAAAGATATTTTGAATCAAGTCATAACAATTACAATCAAGTCATTACAGGTGCAAACATATGGCCTCAGTCACTTTCTATCCCCCCCAGACATGAATAAGCCCTGCTTTACCACAACGAGTTTGTCCCACGCATACGATTGGTTTATATAAACGAGAGGCACGAATCAGTATGCAAACTATTTCCTTCTATTAATGCAGAGCTTTCCAGCTTGAATTATCTTAAAATCGCACTACATGTCGAGTCGCCTGCCGTTTCAAATCAAGGCTCTGAACCATAACAAAAGATTGTGCGTGAAGGAAATAAGGAATTGCTGTATGTTGTGTAGATGTTGCCTGGTGTTAAGAGTGTGCCGCTACACAACGGCGAATGGCTACACAATAAAATATCCTATTATAAAGACTCAAATGCTAATACCAATAGGGGGGTGTATTTTAATTTGTGTTTTAAGGATCTGTGTTTTGGCTGGCGGCCAGTTAGGGCTGATGGGAAGACCCCGCTCTTGATTTGTCTATTTTAAGGTTCTTCCCCAAACGCTTGACGTCAGACTCCGCGCGCCCAAGACGGGCGAGGGAATGTTCTTGAACTCGATTCCAATAAACAAACAAAGGGCCGAGCCTTCTGAACGTCGGCGGTCTAATCCGTACCTTTTAATACACGCTTGACATCTGACTCTGACACGGGTAACCACGGCGACAATTGAGGGCTATGTAAAAAAAATAAAATCTTTTGTGTTTCTTCATTCCGACCGACCGTTAACCCGACCAGACGCTCTGACTTCCTCCATGCAGGAACAGTAACTGAGCCCTCACCACAGAGGCGCCTATCACACACACACACACACACACACACACACACACACACACAATGACACACACACAATAACACGCATACAATAACACACACTAGCATTATCCGACACACACACACACACACACACACACTATTATTATCAAACACACACACAAACACACACTAGCATTATCACATGCACACACCCATAAGCACACACACATACAATAAGACACACACACACACACACACACACACACACAATAAGACACACACACACACACACACACACACACACACACACACACACACACACACACACACACACACACACACACACACACACACACACACACACACTTCCCGGCCTAACACTTAAGATTGCGGTCATTGAGCAAACTCATTCCAATCAGAGCCAATCAAGAAGAAGCATCTATCCCAAGCGACTTAACACAATACAGACAGTCCTACATTGAAAGGGCACAGACACCTTAAAGTACAAACAGTCCACCCAAGAGCATTGGGGATCGAACCCAGGGCCTTTTGGTTATCCTGACCCTGGCACGTAAAGTAGTAATTCATGAATTGACGTAGCTGCCTCAGAAGGCCAGCGATGGCGCGTCTGTCCCTTTAAGGATCTTAATGGATGTGTGGCTCAGATGCGCCAAAAAAAATTGTTTGGTTCCGGTTTCCGACCGACCCTGTCAGTTTATGTGCGACCCAAATTATTTTATGAGGTAAAAAAATAAATAAAGAATAATAAAAAAAAAATGCTAACTATAATTACGTTTTGGTACAGCACCTCTTCATTCTATACAAGGATGAGTGGATTTTCTCGCTTGTAAATGAAAACAAACCTACCTATAATTCGCTGCCGCTGGAAAAAATAAAATAAAAAAATAAAATAAATTATCTACCTACCCATGACCTCAACTGACAACCAACAGGAACACAACTTTTTTTTTTTTTAGGCCTGAGGACGGTGGAAGGCTTCGCAGTGAAGCCCCCTCCACCCCCGTCCTCACTCGACACCTCTCCGGGCTCCTGGGTTTAAACACGCCGAGACGCTAACTCTTTTGACACAAAGGGAGATTCTACAAGGGAGGGTTTGTCCACCTCCTGACGTCGTCCTTTTCAAAGTAAAAGTCCCCCGTCTGCTGTTCAAACCTTTGCATTGGATGATTCCCCAAAAGGAATTATGACAAATTACACGATGCAAAATCCTAACATTTACCTTATCCAAACGCACTGCGAGGCAGTGCACAACACTAGAAAACTGTGTTGCTAAGCAACACATGAACACTGCATGTGTGCCCAAATTGTCAGTTAGTGCACTATATCAAAGGAAAGTTGAGTGAGTGTGTGTGTGTGTGTGTGTGTGTGTGTGTGTGTGTGTGTGTGTGTGTGTGTGTGTGTGTGTGTGTGTGTGTGTGTTTCTGTGTCTGTGTGTGTGGGTCTGTCAAGTATAAACGGATATGCGTTTAGGTTCAATAATAACCTGTAACCATTGACGTCATCTGCAAGAAGACACACACACATACACACACACACACACACAAACACACTACAGAAGTTTAAAAGGAGTTTGTGTGTGCGTCTGTGCACTAGTGTGTGTTCTTGCAAGAGTATGTATCCGTACAAACGTGTGTATGTGTTTGTCTGTGCATGCACACATGTATGTATGTGCTTGTGTCCATAATATTGCGGGGTGCTTCCACAAATATGTGCAAAAGCATGTGCTCTTGCAAGTGTGTGTCCATACAAGTTTGTGTCCACACAAACATGCAAGTCCATACTAATGCGGATGGATGTGTTTGTATCCATAACACAGCGTGTGCGTACACACGTGTGTTTGCGTCAGTGAGCGTGCGTGCGTGCGTGCATTAGTGTGTGCTCTTGCAAGTGCGCGTCCATGCACACGTGAATGCATACGTTTGTATGCATAATAATGCGTTTTGCGTTAACATGCGTGTTTGTGTGGGTGAGTGAGTGAGTGAGTGCGTGTGTGCATTTGTGTGTGTGTGTGTGTGTGTGTGTGTGTGTGTGTGTGTGTGTGTGCGTGCGTGCGTGCGTGCGTGCGTGCGTGCGTGCGTGCGTGCGTGCGTGCGTGCGTGCGTGCGTGCGTGCGTGCGTGCGTGCGTGCGTGCGTGCGTGCGTGTACCCGAGTGTGGCGAGCGGTAGCGGAAGTCCTCCTTGGTGAGCAGCAGCAGGGCCTTGCCGTTCATCTGGAAGGAGGAGCTGGTGGTGGGCCGCAGGGCGAACTCCCGCTCCGCCCAGCGCAGCCACTGGGCCACGTCCTCCCGGCCCCAGAACACCGGCTGCAGCCCTGTGGGGGGGGGGGGGGGGGGGGCACAGCGTCAGCCTCACGCCCCGCTACTGAAGACTTGTACGGAAAACGGGTCGGGAACCCAAAAGGGGCCGGGACACCCAAAAGGGGTCGGGAACACAAAAGGGGTCGGGAACCTAATAAGGGGTCGGGACCCAAAAGGGGTCGGGACACCCAAAAGGGGACGAGACCCAAAAAGGGGTCGGGACACCCAAAAGGGGACGGGACCCAATAAGGGGTCGGGTACCCAAAAACGGTTCGGGAACCCAAAAAGGTGTCTGGAACCCAAAAAGGTGTCTGGAACCCAAAAAGGTGTCGGGAAGCCAAAAGGGGTTGGGACCCAGTAAGGGGTCGGGAACCAGTAAGGGGTCGGGAACCAGTAAGGGGTCGGGACCCAGCAAGGGGTCGGGACCCAAAAGGGGACGGGACCCAATAAGGGTCAGGAACCAAAATAAAGTCTGGGACTGCAAAACGGGTCGCAACGATCCGGATGGGAATTCTAACAATGCAAAGAACCCCCGCATCTGTGGGACCTTCCCGTGTGCGGGGGTTCGATTCCCGCCACGGTGGATCCCGGGATGACTTGGGGGTCAGAACCCTCGTGGTGATGGATGGTCAAGAGCGTTGCTTCTCTAGCATTCTGGGAACTAAAGCACGACGCTTTAACAACGCGCATGGAGCGTGAACGGCGCCGGATCTGGTGACGTTGCGTTTTCTTCGCATTACGACTATTGACAAGTCTATTTCGGACACCGAAACTTTCTAAACACAATATTTTACGTCTCTGCACCGACACGCCTGTGTACTTAGCAGTGAGGCGCATGCACACGTAAAGGTGTGATATCACGCCACCAGGTGTGAATGTGATTAGCCACTACAAACTGTTTGAAAATCTGCCTTTTCCTGTGTTGAAGTGACATCACAAGTGGCCGTGTCCACCTAGATGTATGATGGATAGATATAAGCAACGTTTGCTACAGTCCACTGGGTAGGCTGGTAGACTGATCTATCCATCGTACATCTAGGTTTGGAGGGGAGGATTATGAAAGATGTCCCACACACGTACCCGATGGTAGGATGTGTTGTTGGTTAGTCATCTTCTGTATGTGGATTTGGCTCAATGGATGAATGGTGAACTGAATTTCACCTCTTGGGATGATGGGTGAAAAATACAATCATGGCACTAAATCACATTCAAAAAAGTTTTTCACAGAATGTTGAATCCGTTTAATATTTGAAGTTATTCAACCTGGTGCTTTGTAATTACATTAGATATGCAATAATGTTTTTTCTGGCATGAATTTGTTATTTGTTTTTATCTAAAACAAAGCCATAATTCCATTTCATTACATCGTAAACTCCTATGAATAATTTCCCTGGATTCATGTAGCAAGGCAAGCTTATTGATAGTTCACTGTTCAAAGCAGAAAGACACTGGCTGTGCATGGACTACAAACACTGTGTGTGTGTGTGTGTGTGTGTGTGTGTGTGTGCATGCGTGAACACGTGTGTGTGTGTGCATGTGTGTATGTGTGTGCGTGTGTGTGTGCACGCGCATGGGTTTTTCTTTTCTTTCCCCATCGATGTAGCCACATAAGGTAAACAGCAAAGAGTCATAAATATAAAGGCATTCATAGCTCAGGGAGGACAGGAAGAATGAAGAGGAAGCAGAGAGAGAGGGGAGAGAGGGGAGGGAGAGGGGAGAGAGAGAGAGGGTGAGAGGGGAGGGAGGGGAGAGAGAGAGAGGGTGAGAGGGGAGGGAGGGGAGAGAGAGAGAGGGTGAGGGGAGGGAGAGGGGAGAGAGAGAGGGGAGGGAGAGAGGAGGAGAGGGGAGAGAGAGAGGGTGAGAGAGTGTGAGGGGAGAGAGAGAGAGAGAGGGGAGGGAGAGGGGAGGAGAGGGGAGAGAGAGAGAGAGAGGGTGAGAGAGTGTGAGGGGAGAGAGAGAGGTTGAGAGGGGAGGGAGGGGAGAGAGAGGGAGGGAGAGAGAGAGGGGAGGGAGGGGAGAGAGAGAGAGAGGGGAGGGAGAGAGGGGGAGATTACAGGCTATGACTAAAAGGGGCGTGGGGGAGGTGTCTTGGGTTGAATTTAGTGGGCTGTTAAATACGGGGGAGGGGAAGGGGAAGGTGGGGGGGGGGGGACAGGAAGGAAGACGACAGGAAGGAGCGGAAGGGGGAAGGGGGGGGGGGGGGGGGAGCTGCCGGTGGTGATAAGAGGGGAGGGAGGGAGGCAGGAAATGAGATGGAGGAGGGATGTTGTGGGGGGGGGGGGGGGGGGGGAGGCAGTAAAATGATATTGAGGAAGTGCGGATTACAGTTATATAAAAAAAGAATGTGTGTGTGTGTGTGTGTGTGTGTGTGTGTGTGTGTGTGTGTGTGTGTGTGTGTGTGCACGCGCGCAGAGTGAGAGAGAACACCTTGCGGGGGAATATTGTGTCTCCCGTCTGTCAGTGAGGAAATCAATAGCAGAGCAGGACAGGCCTCAGGTGAGGACTTGTGTGACCCGCGGGCCCTTGCAGTTGTAATCATTCTCGGCAGGCGTCCCGAAGGACAGCCCTGGGGTCCTCGCATGTTAAACAAAAAATAGGAACCCGGGTTGACAGATTTCCCTGGGCCGTCACCGTGGGAAACGCAGCAGAGAAACATCTGCACGGTCGAGCCCGAGCAGAAACACCGGAGGCCAAAGTCTCCACGCGCGCCGCCGGCGGTGATTGACGTCCGATAACAAAAAGGCCGGGTTGAATCACGACTGGTATTCATGTGTTTACGTATGCGTGCGTGAGTGTACACACACTGTTTTTCAGTTGCATGTTTTTTGACTTCGTGACATGAGACATAGTTTGTGATTTTGGGAACTTCAACGGCCCACGGGCGACCCTTAAACGCCACGAAACAACGCACAACGCTTGTGTTGTTCTTCCTTCCAGACCACTGTATCAGGGAGGAATGACAGGCCAAGTCTCGGTCGATGTGTTGAAATGGAAGTCATCAAGAATTCCGAGGATGTGTGTGTGTGTGTGTACGTGGGAATGTGGGAATGCGTCCGCGTGTGTCTGTGTCTATGCGTCTGCATGTGTGCGTGCGCGCCTGTGTGCGTGCCTGTGTGCGTCTGAGTGTGTGTGTGTGAGATCAGAGCTTCCCTTCCAGCTCATCGTCATTCCTGAGGTCTCACTTATCAACAGCCCCCAAACACTTCCTCTTGTGAGTGCTGTTATCTTTGGCCGCCGCTGAGTGTCACACACACACACACACACACACGCCCAAAAGCGAGCACACACACACACAAACCAACGCACGGTTGCTCGCTCTTCCGCGCGCTCTCTCTCTCTCTCTCTCTCTCTCTCTCTCTCTCTCTCTCTCTCTCTCTCTCTCTCTCTCTCTCTCTCTCTCTCTCTCTCTCTCTCTCTCTCTCTCTCTCTCTCTCTCTCTCTCTCTCTCTCTCTCTCTCTCTCTCTCTCTCTCTCTCCAAACAAACCTGCAGGCGATCAATACAAACAGCATAAACACAACAAACAAAAAGCTCATCACTGAGCCTTAGAGTCGCTGCTCTCTCCCGTCCTGGCAGCGGGGTGGTCCCGTACCGGTCTCTCCGGGGCCTGGGGGAGCCCGGCCTGCCCCAGGACCATGGCCTGCCCCAGGACCATGCCCGCCCCAGGACGCAGTTCCCACGATGGCCACCGGACTGGAGAAGCCGTCCCGACCGGCCGGTGACCGCCCACGCTGCTGTGACGGGAAGTTTGGCGGCTACAACACGCACAGACTCATAGATGGTTCCGACTGATTGAGTGCGTTGAGTGTGCCAACGCATGGGTTAGCGTGGCCATACCGCCCACTCAAGACACACACACACACACGCACACACACCAGGATGTGACCAGGATTCTCCCGAGTCAGCAACGTGAAGTACCGGTAAATCGGTCCTCCACAATAAAAGCGCCTGTCCGCGACACACGCCCCGTACCGCGCCGCCTCCTGATCCCCGTGACCGCCGCTAGTGCGGGGCGCGTGCGTGCCTTCGTTGGTACTTCGGTGGCGTGCGTCCGGCTACGGCGCCACCGATTGGCGTCCCGGGCGGTCGGGCACGGCGATATCGCTGCTCACTCCCGCTCGCTTTCACCCTCCCTCTCACTTTCTCTCCCTCCCCCGAGCAAAGAAGTAGTTCTCTGCCAAACTCCCCCCCCCCCCCCCCCCCCCCCCCTTGGACTTCGGAGATCCGGCCCCGGACGGAACTGGCCATCTGTCCTGGCCCGGCAGAGGAAGGAACGAGAGGAGGGGGGGGGGGGGGGGGGGGGGGGGAGAAGGGCTCCAAACAAACGTGTCCCACAACACACTTTTGGCAGGAAGTAATCCAGCGTGGGCTTTTTGGTCTCAGCAACAGGAAACTTCCTGCGTTAGCTTCGAGGGGTGTGTGGGGGTGTGTGTCTATGTGCCTGTGTGTGTGTACAGAACACAGAGGGGGGATGGGGGGGGGGGGGGGGAGAGCGAGAAGGAGGATGTGTTCTGAGACATTTGAGCCCTGAAGGGTAGCAGTGTGAAAGTGAAGACAAGGGAAGATCATAAAAAGCAGACAAAGATCGGTCCGAAAGAGAAAGACATGTTTGGAGAAAAGGTGAAATTTATTCATCACCTCCGGTGCAAACTCTCTGGTGAACTCATCTCCCATCTGCCAAAAAACAGGATCTTTTCGCGCGTGTACCGGGGGTGGGTTTATGGTTTTTGAGTCTTTATTTTATTACTAGGTTGGCAACATTTCTCTCATCGATTCGTGTCTTCATTCAAGGCGTCTCGGGTTTGCTACGTGCGTGGGCTTGCAGAGTGTATGTCTAAACCATAGACTGCTAATCCTCTCTGATGACACAATTTTCACGGTGGATTCTCAGACCCCTGCCTTGTTCCTGTCTATCTGGCACTCTCCCTCTAACACACTCTCACACACGCACGCACTAACGCACGCACGCACACACACAGTAAAGTGTTGCCAGGGCAACCCACAAGCACTGGAGATGAATGGAGGAGAGAGGAGAGGATGAGATCATTGGTATCTTGTTTCCTTGTTGTGCTACATTACAGAAGTCCACAACTTCCCATTCTCTGCCCGGTATGGGGAGGGGGGGGGGAAGTTAGGGGGGAGTCACTGACCAGCATTGACATCTGACCGTCACGATGACGCACACGTGGAAATTACCGCCTTTAGGTTAACGTTTGTTGTGTGTGAGACGCATTCGTTTTCACACGTCAAATGTTTAAATACGCCGACACACACACACACACACACACACACACACACACACACACACACACACACACACACACACACACACACACACACACACACACACACACACACACACACACACACACACACACACACACACACACGTCGTGGTTCAACAAGCTATAATACCACCACAGCAGAACAGAAGACGCTGAAGGTGTATTTCTCCGTCAGTAACAGGAAGCGCTTTTCCCTTCTCCATTCAGCCGCTGCTTTTCATCAACGCTGACGAACAGAAGCGTCACGCTCTCTCGCCCTTTATTGTCTTCCCGCCGCAAACCAACCCCGACAGAGAAGCTGCCCAAGGCCACTGCGCTGAGTTGGTGTGTCCTTCCTCGCAGCGGCAGTGTTCTCTCTCTCTGTGTATCTCCCTCCCTCTATCTTGCTCAACAGGTGTGCTAGGGAGTAGTAGGAGGTGGTGGGGGAGGATAAGAGCTTGCCATGACCTCCGTCCACCCCGACTGAAGAAAGGAGGTGTGTGTGTGGGGGGGGAAGGGGGGGGGGGTGGCTGGTGTGAGGTTCCTGCCTCCAGGCTGTTAGTCTTCCTTTCTCTCTCTCGCCCTCCCTCCCTTTCTCTCTTCTTCCTCTTTCCTCCTGTTCTCGCACAACCGCTCCCAGGTGGGTGCGGCTGAACAGGACCCACACACACACACACACACACACACACACACATACACACACACACCTCCTCCTCATTTCCTCAACAAGTCTGTGCACGTGGCCCTCCCCCCCAACAGCCAGTCAAAACAAACATTCAACCAGACCGCCAATCAAAAGGGCCTCTTGTATTTGCTTCGAACGGGAAAAGCTGCTCAACCTGTTTCTACGAGGGGGGGGGGGGGAGTGTTGGGGGTGTTGATCGCCCTCGGTAGGGAGGAGAGGGAGCTAGGCTGGATCTTGTTCACGGCGAGTTCCTGGATCCTGATGGCCGACCGCGACGCTGCGGTCGTTTCCTCTTTGTTCGTCCGCGTGCCGCCGTAGCGAGGAGGAGAAGGGAAGAGGAGGAGAGAGGAGGAGAGAGGAGCAGAGAGGAGCAGAGAGGAGTGAGGAGAGAGGAGAGAGGAGCAGAGAGGCGAGAGGAGCAGAGAGGAGCAGCGAGGAGGAGAGAGGAGGAGAGAGGAGGAGAGAGGAGGAGAGAGGTGCAGAGAGGAGGAGAGAGAGAGGGGGAGGAGGAGATAGGAGGAGAGAGGAGAGAGAGGAGGAGAGAGGAGGAGAGAGGAGGAGCAGCGAGGAGGAGAGAGGGGGAGGAGAGAGGAGGAGAAGCAGGGAGGAGGAGCAGAGAGGAGCAGGGAGGAGCAACGAAAAGGAGAAGGAGCGAGGAGCAGGGGCCGCGAGGAGGAGGAGAAGAAGGGAGGAGGAGCGGGCAGCAGCGCCACACCGCTGAGAGGCTTGGCGAGCGCGTCTCTATGCGGAGCCAAAGTGAAGACACGCTTGTTGTTATCACAGCACATCAAATAACGCACGCATTACCGTGAACGTGGAGGGGGGGGGGGGGGGGGGGGGGGGGGGGGAGAGAGGTGAGACGTTGTGGCGGTGGCGGTGGCCACGCCCACTCCCTCCCGCTCCGCGAGGAAATTGTAATCCCTCGTTATCGGCCGCGGTTGCAATCTTAAAGTCACTGAAAGCTGCCCAGAGTCGACATCACGACTCAGCGCCGCCCCCGTGGATCCAGAGATATCTTTTAACCGGTCCGTTTGGGCACACTCACCCAGGGCTCTCATTAAACCCCCCAGTCAGACGAAGGAGATATGCAATGGCTTATTTTTCTTTGGAGCTAGAATACTCTAAATAAGTGTCATGTCAGTGTGTGGCGCCAGTTTGTGCGTAGAAATGCTTAAGGAACACACAGACGCAGAAGCGAGCACACACACACACACACACGCACGCACACACACACACACATGCACGCACACACACACACACACACCAGTGCCATGTGGAGTGTGTTGCAAACAGGAAAACGCGGTGGGGGCACAGTGGGGGGTGGCAGAGTCGTTGCCATGCGAGAACAGTTTCCCTTTCAGCACACACACACATTTATTCAGGAAGTGCCGTCTGCCCACTCAGGAAATTCCTGAGGACAAGAGCTGCTTCCAGGGGAAGGAAGTGTACCCCCCCCCCACACACACACACACACACACACACACACACACACACACACACACACACACACACACACACACACACACACACACACACACACACACACACACACACACACACACACACACACACACGGCCTCCTGCAGACTTACTGGTATTAACAGATGCATGAACCCCCCTCACTTAAACATGCATGCTTGCTTGTGTATATATGCAGACCCACACCAAAATTGCAGAAAGACCTATCCGTCAACAAGGTTGAACATTCACGTCAACATCATTTTGCGTGTGTGTGTGTGTATATGTGTATGCGTGTGTGTGTGTGTGTGTGTGTCCCAGCTGGGTGTTCGCCAAGCATGCCTGTATGAGTGGGTGGATGAGTAATGTGTGTGTGTGTGTGTGTGTCTTATCTTTTGTGCACAGTGTGTTCTCGCCCTGTGGTCGCTCATCCCCGCAAGCGAGTGGACGCACACTGTCACAGAATCAACCCCCAACACAAACAAACCAACACAGAGACGCCACACAACCGCACACGGCGACACTCTCTGCAACCTGCGTCCTCCTTTGACGAGTGTCCAACACACACACACACACACACACACACACACACACACACACACACACACACACACACACACACACACACACACACACACACACACACACACACACACACACACACACACACACACACACACGTTGCCCCTCTGCCCCCTCAGCGTCGTGCCACGGCTGCTTGAGCCTTAAGCATCCATCGCCATGGCGACGATAACCACGACGACCTCCGCCTGTGTGACCGGGCCCCCTACGACGAACCTCCGCCTGTGTGACCGGGCCCTACGGCCACTCGTCAGAAAGTGGGGGGGAATGACGAGGCGAGAGGAACACAACAATATCAGATCTCGGCAGGTTGCTAGTCCGATGCCCGGCTCCTCCTAGCCGAGTGCCGAGGTGTCCCTGGTCGAGACGCCTCACCCTGGCTGATCCTGACGATCTGTTTATCCACTTGCTTGGCTGACACCCCCGTCGGTGTGTGAATGAATGTGTGCATGAATTGGTGAATGTGAGGCAGTATTTGGAAAGCGCTTTGAGTGGCCGCTGGTTTGAGAAGCGCTGTATAAATGTAGTCCACTTGCCATTCCTCAACATTCTCAGCTTGGTACCATTCTCAATACACAGGAGAGATTTAGTGACCGCAGCCTTTACTTCTTGGGATTGTTCAGGGGAAAAAGGCCCTTCTAGAAAAATAAATGTGATGACTGGAAGAATCTTTAAGATCTTGAAGTTTCGCGGGCTGACGTGCCTCCGACACATTCCCGTCCGGTCGGGGGTAAGTGGCCGGAGAGCGTCAGGGGGTTAATAAAAGGAGAAGAAGAAGAAGCAGGACCGATCCCGCCCCCGGTGGCGTTCTCCAAGAGTGAGAAGCAAGCGGGGCGACTCTTCCGATCTAATCCACTTCCTGCTCAGGAAATGGAGGAGGAGGATTTCTGCCCACACTGCAATTTCCTCCCCTCTCACTCACTCCCCAGTTTTTTTTTTTTTTTTTTTCCTTCTCCTCAGTCTTCTTTGCTTCCTTCCCTTCCCTTCTTTTCCCCGCGGGACTAAAAAGAAAAAAGAAAAAAAGAGAAGCCCTCCCTTTGAATGCGAGCTTAATAGACGCCCGTGTGTGTGTGCGCCTCCACGCATCTGCCTCCGTCGACGGGGCGGACGAGGAAGAGAGAGGGGGGTTCTGTGCGGCTTGGACGCCGAAGAAAGGGAAGTCGGGGAGGACGGCAAAACAAGATAGGGAAGATAAATAAACCCAAAGTCCAAACCGTTCTGGAGAGCGAGAGCGGGGCGAGCGAGCGGTTAAGGAAGTCCTCGCAGGCGGGGAGTCAGGGCGGAGGGGGGGGCGGAGGGGGGCGGAGGGGGGGGGGGAGAGACGGGGAGGCCGTCAGTAAGGGAACTTGGCAGGGACACAAACAGAAACGCAGACCTGTTGAGACCTCTTCCTTTTTTCGGTTACAATACAAAAGAGGAAGTAGAACACAGAGGAGCCGGGCGGGTGGGGGGTTGGGGTGGGGTGGGGGGGGGGGGGGGGGTGTTTCCTGTGCACTGACCACATGGCCAATGGCAAGAGACGTCGCAGAACTCGGAACTCGAGGCCGAGCGCTAAGGGGGCCGGGCCGCGGGCTGTAGCAGTGACAGCAGCAGCAGCGGGTTAGCGGGTTAAATATTGATAGCTCCATTGATAAAGCAGAGCCAAGGTTCTCGGTAAACACGCCGGACCCCGTCTTGGCTCGGAGCCAGCCACGCCTGCCCCTCTGATTGGCCTAGGGATGGGCGGAGGTAATAACCGGTCATGGGCCGCGCCGAAGCCCCACGCAAGCGGGAGTCAGCAAGCTCGGCTCCGCTTCAAAGTCGGGCCCCGGGGGTGTTGACTTTTCAACTGACGTCCGCCCGGCTTAGCTTTCGCCTTTCTTTACGTCACGCTAACAAACAGCCCCTCTGCTAGAGGTAGCAGACACAGGTGTAGATTTACCTGGGGCAAAACCACACCTTGATAACACGCAGACAGCTGGGGGACGCAAGGCCCTCGCTCCATCTCCACGCCTCTCTCTACCTCTACCCCCCCCCCCCTGCGCGCGCTCTCTCTCTCTCTCTCTCTCTCTCTCTCTCTCTCTCTCTCTCTCTCTCTCTCTCTCTCTCTCTCTCTCTCTCTCTCTCTCTCTCTCCATTATGCTCCCATTGGGACCCTCCCACCACTGTTGGGATCCTCCCACTGTTGGGATCCATTTTTCTGGATTTTGCCTGTAGGGTTTCCATTGGCGTGCCTCAGAATGCATCATGGGATTTTGAGTTGCAAATACCCGGCACATTTTGAGGACTCATAATATACCGTAAAAGTGTTATTTTTCAACCTCTTCCAAGTTTCAAACAAGACAATGCCAGCCCATAACGAACAATAATTTTACGGTTAATTACTAAACAATGACAAAAAAAAACCTGACCACCAATAAAAAAAAAGCTAACAAAATGGAGGCGGTCGTTGCGTCGTGACGCCGCGCAGTACCAGCCCTTTACTGCGGCGATGCGGCCCGGGTCCAGTGACCGTGGGCCAGCCGTGGAGGAGCTGAACTACTGTACAAACACAGGCCAGCGTCAACGACCCCAGGATATGGTTGAACACCTCCGCAGTCCAGAGGCAACGCATGACCAGTCCACTGCCGGTGTTGTGTTAATATTCAACCAATTGTGTGCGTGCGTGCGTGTGCGTGTGCGTGTGCGTTTGCTAATGTTGACAGCCTCTCGCTGGCGTGTGTGTGCTCCGTCCCCCCATTGGTTCTCATCAAGGTTTTATTTTTAGTGCGTGCAGAGTTTAGGGATTGCTGACGTCATTCTGAACAACACAAAACCAACAGTTTCTCCTTCTCTCCTTGAAACACACCGATCCACGCATGGACCCAGGGGCTGCCTCTCACCGCTGGACTGGGTGTGTGCTTGTGTGTATCAGCAGGTGTGTGTGTGTGTGTGTGTGTGTGTGTGTGTGTGTGTGTGTGTGTGTGTGTGTGTGTGTGTGTGTGTGTGTGTGTGTGTGTGTGTGTTAGCATGGTCGCGTGTGTGTCTGTGTCAGTGTCAGTGTGCACGTACGTGTGTGTGCGTTTGTGTCAGCGTGTACATATGTGTCAGCAAGAAAGTGTCTGCGTACGTGCGTGCGTGTGTTTACACATTTGTCGTTGTGTACAAGCGTGTGTGTGTGTGTGTCAGCATGTACGTTTGTGTCAGCATTCAAGAGTGTGTGTCAGTATGTACATGTGTGCGTGTGTTTCAACCTCTGTATGCGCGAGTACGCACGCGTGTGTGCTGGCGTGTACATGCGTGCGTGTGTGTGTGTGTGTGTGGGCGGGCGGCGCAGGTGCGCTGGACTCACGCAGGTGGGTGGGCAGCCGGGTGGGGTCCTCCTCCATGCGGCCGGTGGGCCGGGCGGCGGGGGCATGGACGGGGGAGGAGGTGGAGTTGGGCTGGGGGCTGGCCGACGGACTGAACGAGCTTCTCTCCTGCTGCGGACACACACAGGGGACACGGGGCATGCCTCACTAGGATCCACCACACACAAACACACACACATCATCGTCTTCTTCATTATCATCGTCGTCGTCGTCATCATGAGGGCAGGATGGTGGAAAGGGGGCGACGGGAGCTCAAGAGGAAGAGCGGGTTGGCTGGTAACCAGAAGGTTGCTAGTTCGATCCCCGGCTCCTCCTAGCTGAGCGTTGAGGGGTGCCTGAGCAAGCCCCCCCTCACCCTGACTGCTCCTGACCAGCTGGCTGTCGCCCTGCGTGGTTGACTCCACCGTCGGTGTGTGAATGTGTTAGTGAATGGTAATAAATCGCCTTGGATTAAAGCATCTGCAAAATCTCCTAAATGTTAATCATCATCGTGGGGGCAGGCTGGTGGAAAGGTTCTGGGTTCGGTAGTTTCGGTAGTTTAAGGTGTAGACGTTCTTGAGAAGATACTGGTTTTCTCTGACATGTGTCTCAGTGCACTGCAGGTCACTTTGATTAAGCATCTGCTGGTCATGATAGTATGAGTACAAGTTAGGCTTTAATGCCGTATTGACATAGAGTGTGTGTGTGTGTGTGTGTGTGTGTGTGTGTGTGTGTGTGTGTGTGTGTGTGTGTGTGTGTGTGTGTGTGTGTGTGTGTGTATAATACAGCATGAACTGAGTGGAGTTAGACATATTCTATCAAACAGCTCTACACACACACACACACACACACACACACACACACACACACACACACACACACACACACCAGTGTGATGACTTTGGCTACACACACTTCATCTTAAATCACTCACATAACAATCAGTGATTAATCTACTGTATTTCGGGCATCATCTGAATTTTAATTTTCTGCTGTTCAAAACCAGTCGTTCACACACTACAGGAACGACCTGGTTCCTATATGTCACTTTCACTTCAGAAGAGAAAGTGCCATGTTGAATTTGACAACACAATTTTCTTCCAATGCCTAGCCAAACTTGGGGCACTTTAAATTTGAAAGTGGCATCAATGTTTATAAGATGACGTAGTAGAAGGGATTTCAGCACACGATTTGGAATAAATGTTGCATGGGTGAAGTGACCCACCATGCAACAATACAAACAAAAACCCTGTGATCGTTCATGTTATGTGTGGATCCGAATCAATAACACTAAAAACCTTTCCCAAACGCCTCCATAAAAAGTCCACCACATCAATAACTAATGTTGATTTGCACAATCAACACATTTACTCCTTGGTTTTAAACGCACACCACCGCGGATCATGATTTGATTATCCATGTTATTCAAATGCAGGCTTTTACAATCGTTTTATTTAGTTTCCTTTTGGAAGGCAACCCCACAAACCCGTCTCAGATGATCTATTCCCGGGAGACATCTATCCTGCTGCTATGGATCATCTCAATGATCGTGACCAGATCACGTCCAACGTGTGGGCGACGCGAAGCCGCACAGCGGGGGATCCGCCAGCTTCACCCCGCAGCGAAACGAGTCCGAAACGAGCCCGAGCAACAGATGACAAACAACATATGTGATCAATCCATGAAGTCAAGTGGTCTGGACGGGTCTCTGCTTCAAACACACATCGGACGATCGGATTCAAACGCACTACCTTGGTCGTGATCGAGGAGGATTCGGACATCATCTCCCGTGAAGTTGTGCTCCTCCACTTCGGGTTTTTACGCTTTCCCGTCTTATCCGAAAAAAAACAACCCCCCTGGCCCGCCGACCCCCGGCTCAACAGCAGGCAGTGGGTCTGCTTCACCTCGGAATAAAAGTTATCTCTACTTCACCATCACCCGATCTTGTACAAACTTCTTTTGTTTCCCTGCGTTGGTCGCCGTGTTGTCGGCCCTACATCTCGGCAGCGCGCTGGTTAATCCCTTCCTGGAAGATCGGAGTGAACGACGGACATCTCGCCGAGCTCATTGATTTGGATGTGTAAACGGCGAAATGACGTGAGTTCCCAGCATCGAGCCTTGCCCCCTTAAAGGGAAACCCGAAGCAGGAAACCGCTGATCGTGTTGCACGGCAGCAGCGCTGCTGTGCAGCGGTCGTACGACGCAACAGCGACCTCTGCGGCCGCCTTTTAATCTCACCGTGATGGGTTGTTGTTGCCGAACAGAGAAATCAGTTTCACACACTGTGTTGAATATGCACTTTGTTAGACGATGGGTAGATATATACCGTATATACGGTAAATATCTACCCATATACTGTATATATATTATATATATATATATATATATATATTATATATATATATATATATATATATATATATATATATATATATATATATATATATATATATATATTTATATATTTATATATATAGAGAGAGAGAGAGAGAGAGAGAGAGAGAGAGAGAGAGAGAGAGAGAGAGAGAGAGAGAGAGAGAGAGAGAGAGAGAGAGAGAGAGAGAGAGAGATGTAGGTACTGCATATCATTGATACATAGATAGATTAATAGAAAGATTGATGACAGCATTTAACATAGATGGGTAGAGAGAACGATTTATATTTATCGTAGATAGAAAGATTGATATATGTATCGAAGATAGATAGAGAGAAATATATACTGTATACATAGATAGAAAGAAAGATTGATATAGGATATATAAATCATAGATAGCTAGATGGATAGATTGCTAGATCATTATAGTCTTTGTCTAGTACTCATTTATTTTATTCAGATGCTCTTCACTTTAAATAATTTAAACAACTTTAATAGCTGAAGTGGAAATAAAAGGTGCAACATTTTTTTCTGCAGAAACACAAGCAGACCACCGGTCCCAGTCCGGCACAGACCCCCTGGAGGCGGGCCCTAGAGTCCACCTGTCAGTCACAACTACATCCTGTCCAGACAGGATGAAGCACCAAATAATGTCTGCATTTTTTATTTTGCGTTTACATTACTACCGCTGTTATTGTATATCATATTGTTGTGTATTGTATTGTTAGAGTAGTATATTTGCAGTATTTTGTTATTCTTATTGTAAGTGCATATTTTTTATTTTCTAACATCCTTTCTGCCCTAATTATTGATCCAGGAAGAATAAAGTGCATCATCTTGTCTTCCCCCTGGGGAGGCCAGCCAATCAGGTGAGTCGTTCTCAGCTCATCTCCATTCACACCAGAGCCTGATACACCACCCCTCTGATCAGTGTGAAGCTCCGACCATACAACCTGCACCGCTGTGTGTGAGTGAGTGAGTGAGTGAGTGAGTGAGTGAGTGAGTGTGTGAGTGAGTGGGTGAGTGAGTGAGTGAGTGGGTGAGTGGGTGAGTGAGTGAGTGAGTGAGTGAGTGAGTGAGTGAGTGAGTGAGTGAGTGAGTGAGCGAGTGAGCGATGAAACTGCATCCAGGCAGGGTTCTAGTCCAGAGGCTGGCCAAACGATGCTGTCACAACAAACCTCGGACAGAACCGCACTTGACACCGTGACAGATGTAAGGGACTGTACAACACCAACACAGACCCTTTCCACAGAGACGCCATCATAGTCTTAGTATTCCCCAAATCTCGGGTAGACTAAACTAAACTTTCCTCAACAAGCGATCACAAGTCTAGTATCAGTGCCTGGGTACACAAGAGCTGCAGACCCCTATAGTAGCTCTACTCTGCTTAGTGACATGGGTTTGTCCTCTCTGAAAAGGGGCTATTCTAGTTCGGGGCATTACCCCCGTGTGTGTGAGAGGGTGTATCAGGGTGTCAGATTCCCACTGTAACTCAATCTCCCAGCACATGAAGGGAAGTGCCCGGTCAACATCCAACGCCTTTCTGCAGAGGATAGTTTGTGTTACAATAGTGTTGTAACGAAAGAATCCCACCATCAACGTCTTTGCACTGAATTTGTGCCCTCCCTCATTTGAATTATTTACATATTCGTTAGAATTGCAGTTAAAGGAAAAATCCGGTGTAAAATGGATTTGGGATATATTTGGTATGATAACGAGTTGGAATGTTCGTTTTCGAGCAAAAAAGGCGCATATAGACGCATTCTTCAGTTGGCTGTTTTTAGACGATTCCATCAAAACGCTATAAACTTGGAACGATAGGGGCATGCGTTATGGTGAAAACTAAATCGCTATTTTAAACCACTTATAGGCTAGAAGTAGCCCGAAATTTCTTTAGTAGTATAATAAGGGTCTTAACATATAAAATGAGGCATTGATAACTTTGTAAGTCTACAGATTCTTTATTAAAAAGGACATTTTATACACCATCAGTAGCCTAGTTCACCCGTCGACGCCATCTTGTATTAAGACTCGATAACTAGATTGACGAACACAGAGATTGTGCCATCCGTCAACAACACGCAAGCTCTGTGTTCACCAATCTACTTATCGCGTCTTAAAAACAAGATGGCGTCGATAGGTGAACTAGTGGTGGATTTAATGATTAGTTTCCGTGACCCAGTTCTCGTGATTCAGTTCGCCAAGAGGAGTCGTTTGCGAATCGTTCATTCGTTCGTTAGTTCGGTCGAGTTTCCGGTAGCACTAACTCCACTGAGTCTGACTGACTCAGCTGAGAACCGTGCAATGGCTTAAATTCCATGATGCGATTTACAGCTACCGGAAACCAGGCTGAACGAACAAACAATGTGCGAACGACTCCTCCCAGTTTGGTCGAGTTTCCGGTGAATCAATTCACCGGAAACTCCGTGGAGGAGTCGTTCGCGAATCAACCTAGTTTCCGGTAGCGGTGAATTGCATCATGCAATGCACGCCATTGCACGGTTCTCAGTTGAGTCAGTCAGACTCAGTGGAGTAAGTGCTACCGGAAACTCGACTGAACTCGTTCGTTCAGTCGAGTTTCCAGTGAATCGAACCGGTTCGCGAAAGAACGAGCCAACATTACCACTCATGGTATTGTTTGTAGAAAATGTCCTTTTAAATAAACAATCTATACACTTACAAAGTTGTGATGCCTCGTTTTATATGTAAAGACCCTTATTATACTACCAAAGAAATGTCGGGCTACTTCTAAGTGGTTTAAAATAGCGATTTAGTTTTGACGAAAACACATGCCCCTATCGTTCCAAGTTTATAGCGTTTTGATAGAATCGGCTAAAAACAGCCAACTGAAGATATGCGCCTTTTTTGCTCCAAAACGAACATTCCAACTCGTTATCATACCCAGTGTTCGGGGTAACGATCTTACTTTTTTGGGTAACGAAGTAAAGTAGCACGGAAGCAGGTGACACAGAAAGACCGGCTGGTTGCAGGGTTCATTGTAGAAGACATGCTTCCCCTGGCGACTATTGAATCGCCCAGATTTAGAAAAATACTAGATAAAATACCCGTGACTCGCAAGCCAACATCCGTCAGGAAGACATTTTCCCATTACCTGAACAAGTATTATACCGACATGGAATCAAAGCTCTAAATAATTAGTCCTCCCTGGATCATGTGTCCACCACCTTAGACATTTGGTCCGCCAACAACAAAAGTTACTTAGGAATGACGGTGCACTGGATAGACAGCATTACATTATTTCTGTTTTAATAAAGTGACCTTTTTATATTTTTCATTGACCACTTAATTTTTGTTCTCATGTTTCCCAAAGCCTGTGTTTTGAAACTTGTGTGTTGGTATACTACTGATTGACCTCACCATAGCCTACTTTATCCTGTTGTTTGTGGATTGTACAGTGAGGCATTTATTTGTGCAGACAGTGATATCGTTCTTTCATCTTTTCAATAATTTTATTGTATGACAATGTTTATATGTGAAGCACTTTGAGTCTGCCTTGTGTATGAAAAGTACTAATAAAGTTGCCTTGCCTTGCTTTGCCTTTCACATGGTTTTATATGCTATTTTGTATAGATTTATACAATTAACACTAATAAGTGATGATAGGGCTATGATGTTTGTCTATGTATCTGTAAATTAAGAAAAGGGAAAGTAAAGTAATAAGTAGTGAAGTTGCTTTTCAAATGCAGTAACTCATTAAGTAGCATAATCTCATTACAATTTACAGAAGTAACTAGTAATAAGTAACCAATTACTTTTTTTGAGTAACTACCCCAACACTGATCATACCCAGACCCGGCGCCAAGGGCGGGCCAGACCGGGCCGGGCCCGCCCATTTGATGTCTTTGCCCCCGCCCACTTGATGTCTTTGCCCTTGTAAAAATAAAATGCATTTTACTTTTTAGGGGTCCAAGCCAACAGGTTGGATCCCTATTGTTTTTGTAAGGATTATTATTCCTATTATTATTATTATTATTATTCTTACCTCCCTAAAAGTGGGACCACAGCCCAAACCGTAAATGGTGCCGACACGAGTTTTTTGTAGGCAACACCTGTCTGTCATAATATAGATGTGGGCCCTCCCACAAAATCTACGTGCCCCCTGTATAGATTTGCTCTGGCGCCGGGTCTGATCATACCAAACATATCCCACATCCATTTTACACCGGATTTGTCCTTTAAGCAACGACATCGTTAATTTCAGCAAATCAAAACGAGCACCCTTTCCCCCCTTCCTCGCTCCGTCCACAGGTGTGATTCATGCGAAGACTGACGTTTCTATGGCAACCGCTAGTCGGTGGCGTGCGTCTGGACCTACTCTCCATCTAAGAACTCTCCTCCGAACCTCACTGACGGTCAGTAGGGCGTGACGTGTCCAGCCCCATCTGGAGACACATGCTGGGCTACACCGCTACTTCGGGATCTGTGCAGCCACGGAGAGGGGGAAGCGAGCAGGGAAAGATTATCGCTGACCCTTGCACCTTCACGGTGGCCCACATTTCCCGACTCGTCCTCTGAAGGGCGTGATGCGTCTCCGCCACCAGAGGGCGCCAGAGCGCTGTACCGCCCATAGACGCGTCGGCCGCAGAGCTGTTACCCGTCAAGAAAGTTAAAATAGTAACACAAAAGGAAATAACGGGATGTATGATATTCATAAACCAGTAGATCTACAACTTACCTATGGGTTGTGTTAGCAAAGAGGTTTGTGCAGCCTAGTTGTGCTTTATGTTTTTATTGTATTAGCCTACTACAATTGATAACAAAGAAAAATAATAGAAATTAACCAATTAATCGATAACTAATTAATATGATTAAAACAGCCTGTTATAAAATAATGCTAAGACACCCGAGGATGTCCGGTGAAGTTTCGTTTACAGCATGTTATTAGGTTTCGTTTTCCAATCGTAAGAACAGGAAACTCATGCCGAACGCATGAATAACCGCGACCCACCAAGTCCAAACTTCAAAGTCGTGTTCAACTTGGAGTGAGAGGCCAGTGAATAGGCTACAGGGCGTTGAAATGGAATCGGCGATAGTCAAATATCTCTGTGGGAACCTCGGATCCACAAACAGGGATGAACTGGTGGCCAACTGTGTGTTTGGTGACGCCTCGACGGTGAACGAGATCATCAGCAACCGAGACCGGTTCGCCAACGCGCATTATAATGGAGAGAAGCATCTGATCGCCAAGACGGCTCTCCGACTGTGCAGAAGGCTGGTGTGCGCTGGACCTGGATGCAGCAGTTTACATCTCTGTAAAACATACCTGTACGGCGAGTGCCAGTTTCCTGGAAGGTGAGGGCCGATTTATTATCATGCATGGTGCACCAATGGGCCCTAAATGTTGTATTTATTTTGTATCACTTACCGAGCGTTAAAACACTCCCGTAGAGTGAGAAACCTTGACCTGCAGTTCATTTCGCTATCTATCTATCTATCTATCTATCGATCGATCGATCGATCGATCGATCGATCGATAGATAGATAGATAGATAGATAGATAGATAGATAGATAGATAGATAGATAGATAGATAGATAGATAGATAGATAGATCTATCTATCTATCTATCTATCTATCTATCTATACATCTATACATCTATATATATATATATATATATATTTATATATGTAATTCAAAACAACCATAACACACAGTGTGGTGGACCCCCGTTGACGTTGCCCAGTGGAGTTAAAGGTGCTCTATGTGAGGTTAAAGGGGTAGCCTACCATCACATGTGAGTTGTAATTGTGTTATTTTTCGGCTTCTCGTGAGGGGAACGCCTATCATCTCGTGGCTGCCGTTACTTGAACACGTGATGTTTTCCAAATGCGTGCGACACCTTGACCGTTTTCTGCGGACGTCCCCCCCCCCCCCTACAGGCGGGCCAGGTGTTCCTTCTCGCACGACCTCCACTCCGAACACAACGCCGGACTTCTGAGAACACACGGCTTGGAAGATCTGGACAAGAAGGAGATATGTGTGTTACTGCTGCAGAACGACATGGACCTGCTCCCCTCTGTACGTTTTTTCTTTTTTTGCCATATTGTCAGAAGGCAACATATAGATGTTGATGTGATTCTGTCGCTCAAAATACACTTTCACTTTAATTTTGTGAGCGATAGTTAAATATTTTTTTATTTTAGAATACAAATTTAATTCCAAAATAGAAACTGAATTCCGATTTTGTATGGTTAAACATGACAGTTTTTCTTAGTCGCTTTGGTTCATTTCTCAGATCAGAATTGAAATTCTCAAAACTACCTGTACAATTTTCACATCAGTGTGTCACTTGTGCACATGAAAAAAACAGTTTCTCATTTATTTGAACACGTTGCGAATGCTTTGGTACATCCATGCACATGATTATGTACAATTCTCTGCTCTTTCCTACATTATCAATTGCTTATGTCATGTTGATCAAAATGCATGGTCTGTCAACAAATTGCAGTACAAACAGTCAAAGCGTAAATGTGAATCTTGTCCAGTCTCTTGCAATCAATCTCCCACATACACTAAGGTGTTACTTACAATTTACAATAATTGTCTTCAAAACTTTAGCCATAGTTTACATCAGATTATCCCTCAAGAGTACACTGTTATATTGACAACATGACTAAGCAATTTGACTGTCTTATACGTAGACAATGACGCAAGGACTTGTCATTCTGATGGCACTGACATGTTCATTGAAATAGATATTTACTTTTGAGAGATGAACTAAGGATTTTGAGCAAGAGACTGGCTTTTGCAGGTAATCCATGGAGTTTTGCTATTTGAACGCATTGTTTTGAGAAATGCACTTACTGCTTTGCACATTTCATTTCTGATCGAAGAAATGTACCAAAGCGACTGAGAAAAACTGTAATTCCTTGAAATGTCTTTATATAATATATTATATATTTTAACTATGTAGATCACCATTGCTCTGCCATGCGAATATCCCTGTCCTGAATGACAATCATTATAAACACCCCCTCTCCATCCCGACAGGTGTGCTTCGACTACAACAACACCGGATGCCAGGAGGGCTGCAAAAGGATCCACATCTGTGATAACTACCTGCGTCGTAACTGCTGCTGCTCGCTGGCCCACGACTTCTACGAGCCGCAGCCCTTCGAGGTGCTGCAGAAGAGCCGCATCCCCAACGACCTCATGGCGGCCATGAAGCCGCTGTACATCAACAAGAAGGTCCTGAGTAGCATCGAGCACAAGGCCAAGCAGGCAGGACAGACCAATCAGGTCCCTGGGGCTCTTGGAGCTGGTGGTGGTGGTGGTGGTGGTGTTGGTGGTGGTGGTGGTGGTGGTGGTGGTGGTGGTGGTGGTGGTGGTCGTGGTGGTGGTCGTGGTGGTGGTGGTGGTGGTCGTGCCGGTGGATCTGGTGGAGCTGGTGGTGGTGGTGGTGGTCGTGGTGGTCGTGCTGGTCGTGCTATGGGTGGTGCTCGTGGTGCTATTGCTATCGGTAGAGCTGGAGCTCCAAGAGGTGGAGCTGGTGGAAGGAAAAGACCGCCTCGAGGTAAAGCCGGAACGAGGATTTAATATTAACATTTGTTTACCCCTATATGTTTTTGTGAGTGAGTGAATCAGCTTCAGCACATTCTAAAGTCCATTGATATATCTGCGTTTCAAAAGAACAACGACTAAATATTATTTGAAATACAACACGGTGTCATGTCACGCAAAGTTTGTTAATTCTGTTGAGCCAAGTTAATACCACTCATGTCATTCACTTCCTGTTTTATTTTGTAGTTCCCTTTTCCCTCTCGTTTCAGGCACTTGACTTTCTCAACTGTGATTGCCTCCCCGGTCTCTGATTCGTCTCACCTGTGTTCCCCTCCCTCATGTATAAATAGCCCTTGTTTTCCTTTGTCTAATGTCAGTTCGTCTTGCGTCCCTAGCGTATTGTCAAGCCTCAGGATTTGTTCGTTTTTGACACTTGCAGACACTACTGTATTTAACTGTTTTGTATACTCCTAAGCGAGCACCTTTTGGTTATAGTTTTGTATCCTCCATGAGAGCGTTTTTTGTTACCTTTTTCTAGTAAAGCGTTTTGGTTTAAACATACTGCCGTCTTCTGAGTTTTGCTTCTGAGTCCTTGTCCCTGAGTCAAGCAGCGACAGAACGAACTGACCGTAAATATGGACTCAGCAGACTCGGAAGTGGTGAAGCTAGCCATGCGAGCCCAGGGTGCTCGTCTACATGAGCACGAGCAACACCTGTCCTCCATTAACCAAGGACTGCGGGTTCTCACCGAGCAACAGGGGAATTTCCAGTCTTCTGTCACCGAACAAGTAAACCTCCTGACAGATCAACTCAGTTTTCTCATTGGACACGTTAAGGCTGATCCTTCAGCTTCACTCCCTGCCATGACGCCTACGCCTGCTTCCGAGAACACTGCTGCTTTGGACCATGCCCGGTTCCCGTCTACTGGACTTCGGCTGGCTGCTCCAGATAAGTTTTCCGGAGACTCAGGGGACTGTAGGCCATTTTTGGTGCTCTGTGACTTACATTTTAAACACAACCCAGCTGCATTTGTGTCCGACCAGGCTAGAATAGCTTTTGTTATGTCCCATTTGACGGGTAGAGCGGCAGCATGGGCAACGGCAGAATGGTCCAGAGACTCAATTGTTTGCCAAACACTCTCCAGGTTCACTGACACCATGAGCCGAGTTTTTGATCACTCCTCCCCAGCTAGGGAGGCGTCCAGGGTGCTAATGCAAATTAAACAGCACAATCGGCCAGTCACAGACTATGCCATTGAATTCAGGACTTTGGCTGCAGACAGTGGGTGGAACGACCCTGCCTTAATTGATGCCTTCATGAATGGACTCACAGACTCCATCAAAGACCAGTTGGCGCCCCTAGAGCTTCCCACCGATCTGGATATAATAATCTCCATGGCCACTCGCATAGACAACCGTCTTCAAGAGAGGCGCAGAGAAAGACTGCGCACTTCTGCTCCCTTTCCCAGGACGGCCTGGACGCCACAGCTCCAGCCTCAACCTTCTCCGGGGAGACCAGCGCTCACTAAGGTTCCTGAGGAGCCCATGCAGTTGGGCAGGGCTAAGGTCACACCCGAGGAGCGACAGCGTCGTAAACATGAGGGTTGCTGCTTCTACTGTGGCCAACCAGACCATCAGTGCTCATCATGCCCAGCAAAAGGGCAGGCTCGCCGGTGAGGAGGAGAGCGCTGGCGAGCCGACCCCCTGTCTTCAACTTCCCTTCTCGTCCCCTGACTCAAGTCCAGGTATCTGCTCATTACAAGACTCTCACTCGGAAGGTGCTGGTAGACTCTGGAGCGGATGTAGATCTCTTGGACTGGGGTATGGTTAAAAGGCTTAGCATTAAGACTGAGATCTTGCCTCGACCCATCACAGCCAGGGCTCTAGATGGTAAAATCTTATTCAATGTCACCCATGTCACAGAACCCATCACACTTACGTTCGCCGATAAACACACAGAAGACATAAGGTTCCATTTATTCAACTCAGCACTGTACCCACTCATATTAGGCTTCCCATGGCTGACCAGACATAACCCCCATATAGACTGGAGATCGGGCAGGATCAAGGAGTGGGGATTAGGTTGCCGCGAGTTGTGTTTTAGAGACAATACTGGTAAGGTAGACCAGGTTCACGAGACCGACACTAGTCTAACTGTCAATCATGTCCAGACCAAGACTGAACCAATCGAGCATGATTGTGACTCTGATTTCCCAGATTTCACCAAGGTGCCGCCATGTTATCTTGATCTTAAAGAGGCGTTCAACAAGGCTAAGGCCACATCACTTCCCCCACATAGGCCCTATGACTGTGCCATAGACTTGTTCCCGGGGGCTCCCATCCCCAAGGGCAGACTGTACTCTCTTTCAGGCCCTGAGAAGGAGGCCATGACTGAATACATCAAATCCTCGGTGAAGGCTGGCTTGATTCGGCCTTCCTCCTCACCGGCGGGAGCCGGATTCTTCTTTGTAGGGAAGAAAGATGGGTCTCTCAGGCCCTGTATCGACTATGCTCCATTGAATGAAATCACTGTTAAAAACAGGTACCCCCTCCCACTCATCTCCTCTGCTTTTGAACTTTTACAGGACGCCAAAATATTCACTAAGCTAGATCTCCGTAATGCTTACCATTTGGTTCGAATCAGGGAGGGGGACGAATGGAAAACAGGTTTCAACACACCTCATGGACATTATGAGTATCTTGTGATGCCTTTCGGCTTAACTAATGCACCTGGTGTCTTCCAAGCTTTTGTAAATGATGTGCTTAGAGATTATTTGAACAGATTTGTTTTTGTATATGTGGATGACATTTTGATATTTTCCCCTGATGAAGAGGCTCATGTCCAGCACGTCCGACAGGTCCTCCAGAAGCTTCTGGAGAATCAATTGTTTGTGAAAGCTGAGAAATGCGAATTTCATGTGAACACTACCTCATTCCTAGGGTTCATCATCTCAGAGAATAAGGCCCAGATGGACCCTAGCAAGGTCAGTGCTGTGGTCAATTGGTCTACTCCAACCAGCTGCAAAAAGTTGCAACAGTTCTTAGGGTTCGCTAACTTTTACCGGAGGTTTGTTCGAAATTTCGGTGCCATTGCGTCCCCTTTGCATGCTCTCACCTCTTCCAAGGTTCCGTTTGTGTGGAATCCTCAGGCGGAGCGAGCCTTCCAACAGCTGAAGGAAAGGTTCACCACGGCTCCCATACTCACGGTTCCAGACCCGCGACGGCAGTTTGTGGTGGAGGTGGATGCCTCAAATGTCGGCATTGGAGCCATTCTGTCACAGAAGTCGGCCAAGGACAACAAACTCCACCCTTGTGCCTTCTTCTCACGTAAATTGACTCCAGCTGAGAAGAACTACGACATAGGCAACAAGGAACTTTTAGCAGTCAAAGTTGCATTAGAGGAATGGAGGCACTGGTTGGAGGGGGCGGAGCAGCCTTTTTTGGTCTGGACGGACCATAAAAATCTTGAGTACTTAAGGAATGCCAAGAGACTTAACTCTCGCCAGGCCAGGTGGTCCCTCTTTTTCAATCGCTTTAACTTCTCACTTTCTTACAGACCTGGGTCCCAAAATACCAAGCCTGACGCTCTGTCCCGTCTGTATGATCCTGAGCCTGCTGCCAAGGAACCTGAACATATCCTACCACTTAACAGTGTGGTAGGAGGAGTTTCATGGCAAATAGAATCAGAGGTGAAGAGTGCTAATGGGGTGAGCCCGGCACCTAGTGGTTGTCCTCAAGACCGGTTGTTTGTCCCAGTGTCCCTCCGTCCACAGGTTATCCACTGGGCTCACACGTCGGTGCTCACCTGTCATCCAGGGGTAAGAAGAACTGTGTTTTTCATTAAGCAGAGGTTCTGGTGGCCGGCCATGGAAAGAGCAGTCAAGGAGTACGTGGGGGCTTGTCCGATCTGTGCACAAAACAAATTCTCTTCCAGAGCACCGATGGGACTGCTTCAGCCTCTCCCTGTCCCACACCGCCCCTGGTCAGATATATCCATGGACTTCGTCACCGGTCTCCCCTACTCGGAAGGTAACACCACTGTGCTGACGGTGGTAGACAGGTTTTCTAAAATGGCTCATTTCATTGCTCTACCCAAGCTCCCCTCAGCCAAAGAAACAGCAGACGTTATGATGAACAATGTTTTCAGGCTCCATGGGTTCCCCAGAGACATTGTATCGGATCGTGGACCGCAGTTTATTTCCAAGTTTTGGAAGGAGTTCTGCCATCTCCTAGGTGCCACCGTCAGTCTCACTTCCGGTTATCATCCTCAGTCTAATGGTCAGACTGAGAGGCTTAACCAGGAGCTGGAGACCTGCCTCCGCTGCTTAGTCTCACAGAACCAGGCCTCCTGGAGTAAGCACCTCACATGGGTAGAATATGCCCACAACACACTTCCTACCTCTGCTACCGGGCTCTCCCCCTTTCAGTGTGCTTATGGATATCAGCCTCCGTTGTTTCAAGAGACAGAGGGTGAGGTCACAGTCCCCTCTGCCCATGCCATGGTACGTCGCTGCCACCGCATCTGGGCTGCGGCTCGCAGGGTCCTGCTGCGTAGCGCCACAAGGATGAAGAGTGTTGCAGATCGGCAACGTCGGCCTGCTCCATGCTACAGGCCAGGTCAGAAAGTCTGGCTGGCCACCAAGGACTTGCCTCTCCATGTCATGTCACGTAAGCTAGCTCCCAAGTTTATTGGTCCATTCCCAGTGTCCAATGTGGTTAACCCTGTGTCTGTGAGGTTAAAACTCCCCAGGTCTCTGAAAGTACATCCCACATTCCATGTCAGCAAGGTCAAACCACTCACCGAGAGCACCTTGGTTCCCGCCTCCAAGCCCCCACCCCCACCCCGGATTGTGGATGGCGGTCCAACATACACTGTCAAAAGGCTTTTGGCTGTCCGTAAGAGAGGACGAGGGAGGCAGTTCCTGGTGGATTGGGAGGGTTATGGCCCAGAGGAGAGGTCTTGGATCCCATCCAGTTTCGTGGTGGATCGATCCTTAATAGAGGACTTTGACAGGCAATATCTTCAGGTGCCTGGGCCGTCAGGAGCCGTCCTTAGAAAGGGGGGTACTGTCATGTCACGCAAAGTTTGTTAATTCTGTTGAGCCAAGTTAATACCACTCATGTCATTCACTTCCTGTTTTATTTTGTAGTTCCCTTTTCCCTCTCGTTTCAGGCACTTGACTTTCTCAACTGTGATTGCCTCCCCGGTCTCTGATTCGTCTCACCTGTGTTCCCCTCCCTCATGTATAAATAGCCCTTGTTTTCCTTTGTCTAATGTCAGTTCGTCTTGCGTCCCTAGCGTATTGTCAAGCCTCAGGATTTGTTCGTTTTTGACACTTGCAGACACTACTGTATTTAACTGTTTTGTATACTCCTAAGCGAGCACCTTTTGGTTATAGTTTTGTATCCTCCATGAGAGCGTTTTTTGTTACCTTTTTCTAGTAAAGCGTTTTGGTTTAAACATACTGCCGTCTTCTGAGTTTTGCTTCTGAGTCCTTGTCCCTGAGTCAAGTAGCGACACACGGTGTCATAAATAAAATATATTATGACGTTTTAAGTGCGATGTCTGGAGAACTGGGTTTTAAACCCATTTTAAACCTTCCATTGAAGTGCTCGTCCAATGAACTGAAAATAGTTTTTCATGGTTTGTTTTTCAGATAAAACCGAGATTTGCATGTACTTCCTCATAGGCACCTGTAGAAACACCATAGGTGAGTTCAAACGAACGGATCTTATTTAAAACTCAATTGTACACAAAAAACCTGTTGCCACCTGAGCACCAGAGATTACCTGTTGTGTTAGCCCTATGAATCACCGATAATCCTGTTCCTCCCTGTCTTCTTCAGAAAGGTGTTTCCAAGCTCATTGCAGTCTGCCTTACAGCTGGGAAGTTCTGGAGGGCCATCAGTGGACGCTGCTGGATAGCTCAGAGAAGATAGAAGAGGATTACTGTAACCCCAAAAAGACATACAGGTATGGGACATCCCAGTTTGAAACTCTTCTGTTTAAATTAGCCTAAGAAGTTGAATCCAGGTTTGAATAGTGGTGGTCCGTCAGGGCCAGCTGGGCCTTCTCTGCTGGCCCTGTCAAAATCAAAATAATAAATATACATTATTTTTTCCAAAATTACATTAATTTGTGTCTGAACGCATCTTAATTCCAAATTTTATTTCAGTACTTACAAAATTATTCCAGAAGGAAAACCGTTTTTTTTTGTAAGGCTGAGCTCAGCTGAATAACGCATCTCACAGCTAGGTTACATGGACCAGCGGGGCCAGCACTAAAAGTATTGCTACCCTTTCGCTGAAGCTGCCACCTCCCATTGGATAATAAATTTGACTGACGTGTGTAATCAGCCAATCAAATGTTGATGTGAAATAATAGAACGACCCCAGGGCCCAGCCAAGATAGCGCAAAACGTTTTTTTTCATTTTTTTAAGAAGTGTAACTTACCTTATCAACTGCAGCCGTTTCCTCTTCTCCTTTTCACCCATGGGAAAGCGGTAAAAAGAGAATTCTGTCGTTTTTTTTTTTAATCAGACCTGTTCAAACAGCTGGGAACACAGCACTGCGGCATTGTAGAAATACGTTTGTTTTGATGTTCGACGGAGCAGTTGGACCCGGAAGCTTTATTTTGAAAGGGTGTTACGTCACGCTTAACAGCCGGATATGCGGGCACTGGCCCCCGGTGATGTCATCAGCGAATTTTGAATCGTTGGCGGTACAGAGTTGATAGTGAACTACTATGCCTACCGCCTTCACAGCACCTAGCGATCCTGTTTCTGATCTCCTTCGTTTGCCTTTTTCAAGGCGATCGTTTGGAGAGAAGACAGACTTTATTTCAAGAGGAAGACCTACACCGAAGCCTGATGGGTTGACCCAGGCCGGTAAAGGTTTTGTGCGGCACTTTACAGCCGCTATGACTGGCTAACGGCTAGCACCGTTCAGAACAACCTATTCTACTCGCCGTGTTTGCTGTTCCACATCAGTGAGGGGACATGGAACAGCGCCGGATTTAGCAGTCTTATAGCTTCACCAAGGCAGCTTTAAAACATCAGGCCATGAGTGATGGGTGAGTTTTACTTTGCACTGTGTAGGAGCGATAATGTTGTTGTGGTACTTTAGTTCATAACGCATTTTTTTTAATGGTTTGAAACACAAATATATTGCTGGAATTTGGGCAGTAAGCTTTATGGTAATGCTTTGTGTGGATGCTGCTTAATAAGCATATTCAATTAACCCGTTCACTACTACTCCTGTTGGCTTAATATTCTGGCTGGAATAGCTGTTGTAAAATATGTGGGATAAAGGCCTACTTGTATGTTTTATTTTTGTTAAAGGGGACCTATTATGCTTTTTCGACTTTTATGACCTATAAATGTTGTTATAATGATTAATGGTCATGTTTAACCATACACAAAAAACGATGTAGATTTTCGGGAAACTCTTCCTCTCATCTGGGTGCTTTCAGCCTTCTCTGTCAACGCTCGGTTTCGTCCTTCTCCGCCCCTCGCCCCCCTCCTGCCAACCCAACTCCGTTGTGATTGGTTACTGCACCGCCACCTCAGACTGTCAGCAGGGTATACGTCGAAATGCATGTACGTCATTATTTGACACTTTAGTATGGTTAAACATGACTATCAATCATTATAACAAAGTTTATAGGTCATAAAAGTCGAAAAAGCATAATAGGTCCCCTTTAATGAACTGGCGTTGCACTTGTAATATTGTCGCTATAGGCTACTTTATTTAATCTGTTGAAGTTGCGAAAGCATCCGGTGAAAATAACAATAACTGCGAACCCTTGTTTTTGTGTCATGTGTGTGATGTACAATCTGGTTGCGGAGTGACATAAGGAAAGATCTGATGGTGATCCTGCAATACTCGGTGTATTGCAAAGTGGTGTGCGTGTGCACTTTTGTTGTTGCTGAAGATCATCTGTCTTTTTGTGGATGTTATGCAGTAGCGCATATTGTGGCTGTATTGGCACCTAATATGAAATTTGTGTTTGGGGGTTGGCCGTTGGTGGAGTTCGTTACTGAAGGCCCTGACTTAAACCCCACGGTACGCTACTGGGTTTGAAACAGTTTTTGTTTAAATCAGCCTACTCGGTTTAATAACAGTTTCAAACCCTTTTTGTTTAAAATAGCCTTCTGTATTTACCGTCTCAGTTTGAAACCCCTTTGGTTTAAATTTGACTACTTGGTTTGATACTGGTTTGAAACCCCTTTCATTTTAATTTGGTCTACTCCTTTTTAGCCCAATTTAAAACCTCACTTTGCTCCTGTAGTATTCCCAATGTCTGGTCAATTTTAATCATTAATTTGATTCAACAAAAGTTGTGTTGTGTTTCTGTGCTGCACTTGCAATCTCTAAACCCACATACTGAGGGTCAACGGTGTGTGATGTTTCCTGCAGCACGGTGGATGTAGAAGCGGTTTGCTTTGACACCATGACGCGTGGACTCCAGAAGGTCAGGCGTCTCTCCTCCATCTCCTCAGTCCTCCAGCCCACCTTCCTACTCACCACCGAGTGGCTCTGGTACTGGGAGGATGAGCATGGGAACTGGAACCAGTACGATTCACCGGTGAGATCAGCACTATCACAAAGCGGTGCCAGCCTGACTCGGCTCACATCCGCAGACGTAAGACGATAGTTTGTTTGTTGTTTGTAAAGGTTAAGTTTAGAGTACCTGCTAGGGGGGCCAGGGTAGATTATTGGTACAAAAAATGCCATAAATTATGCTTAAATAATATTTATTTAAAGAACTGACCTGAAAGGATAAAAAAACAGAAATACTAATCCGTTTTGTTCTTACAAAAGCTCCCTTGTGTGTGTGTGTGTGTGTGTGTGTGTGTGTGTGTGTGTGTGTGTGTGTGTGTGTGTGTGTGTGTGTGTGTGTGTGTGTGTGTGTGTGTGTGTGTGTGTGTGTGTGTGTGTGTGTGTGTGTGTGTGTGTGTGTGTGTGTTCATTCGCTCGCTCCAGACCAACAGCAGCACAGTGCTGGAGCAGAAGTTCCAGAACGACCCCCAGGAGGTGATGGAGTTCACCGCAGGGTCCCAGGACTACACAATCAAGGGCGCACTCACACTAGGCAAGTTTGCCTGTTCGGTGCTGCAGGAAGATTCAGAACGATTCCCCACTCCCTCCGCTGGCCCGTGGTCACACTGCTCCCATTGGCCGTCGCACTGGGCACGATTGCTCCTTCATACATACGTCATCACGTCTTAATACGTCATCACAAAGCGTGGTGTCCAGCTGCGACTGAATGCTGTCGTCGGCCCAAATTTCAAGTCAACACTCGACTTCACTATCGCACCAACGTAAACCCACTCGTGAACCGCTTGCCGCCATTGTTTAAAATGATTGTTGAGGAGAAGAAGGGCATGGACCTATAAAGAAAGAAGGGTTGCGTAAGGAGTGTGCGCGTGTCATCTCATTAGCATCTGTACTTTGGCCACGACACACCTCTCCCAAGTGTGCCGTGGCCAAGGGGCTGTTCCGTGCTGGAATACGGAGGTCGTGGTCACACTAGCCAAGCGTTCCAGACTTTAGTATGCAAATGAGCTCGGGCACAGGGCCGCGGCCCTAGTGTGAGTGGCCCCTTATCAGCCTCCAGGGTGAGGCCACCGTTACTACCCCCCCCACCCCCCGACCCACACAACACAACAAACTGCTCATCCATCCAGCACGGTGTAGAACCCCATGAGCTGGTATTGTTTGTCATACGTTTGTCATACATTCGTCAGGAGAGGTTAGAGTGAGGCGTCTTGCTCAGGGAGGGACACCTCGACACTAAGGAGGAGCCGGGGATCGAACTAGCAACCTTCCGGTTACCAGCCAACCCGCCCTACCTCCTGGTCTAAGCAAACCCTTGAACAAGCAGCGAACTCTGCCTTTGCTCTTTTAATAATCTGTCATGAGAACTCTCTGTGAGTCGCTTCAGACAGTGTCTGCTGGATGACTACGTGGAAACGTAGCATCATAAGATTTGTATTCCTTTGCATTTTACAGACATGATCCAGACCAATAAGAGATACGGAACCAAGAGGGTGGTGAGGCGACGGCCTCGCTTCCTGTCCTCCGCCGACGTGCTGGTCGTCAGGACAAGGTGAGTTCCACCTGGAGGACGGACTGCCTCTCTGTTCGCTTTTAGAGAAGTCAAACGTCTTGGTCCCGCTACACAAGTGGCTCTCAAACTTTTTCTACTAGTGTACCCCCTCTAAGGGCACACTCACAATATGACATCTGTACCGTGCCCGAGTACGTTCATCCCCTAAAGTCTAGATCGTTTGGCTAGTGTGAGTATGCCACCCGTACTCAAGTACAGTTAAATTCCGTGGCCTCAGTACACGAGAGGTGTGCTCAAGCCACGGTACAGATGCTAATACGCAACCGTATGTACAAGAGGCAACCGTACTCAAGCCCAGTTGAGATTGCCTAGTGTGAGCACAGGCCAGCGGCACAGAGGTGGGAGGGGGGGGGGGGGCAATCGTACTTGAGTATGGTAGTGTGAGTGCGCCCTAAGTTATATTTTCAGCGGAAGGAGTACCCCCTTCACCTGCACAAAACATTTTGGGCAGAATAAAATAAAATGGAACATGAATTAATGTATGTGCGTTCTATTTGGCAGTGTAAACATGAACATTGAAAGGGTCACGTTTCAACCACTTGTCCGGTTTCTGTGATTTGCTATTGTCTAGCTTTCAGAATTGAAAGTTGCTAATGTTGGAAAAAAAGATCAACTTTACTTTTTAATTTGCTTCGTATCCCCTGTGGTACCTCAAAGTGCCCCTAGGGGTACGCGTACCCCCATTTGAGAACCAGTTATACACAATATAAGAAAAGCATGAACCAGCCCCCTTCAGGCACAACCATACCAAGCCTCAACCCTGATGAATCCAATCACTATCACTTTTACTGCTTCATGACCAGGAAGCTTTGGGTAATGTTCCATTCCTACTTTATGAAAATGTCCACGCACAGACGATTGTACACCCTCAGAAAGCCACTGACTGGTGACTTTGTATCGCCGTATCTGCCGTCACACCTCTTGCTTAATATTGACCTTCTTCTTTCAGTGAGACGCAGCCCTACTCTTACATCGGGCACTTTGGATAGCTGCCTAATAAACCACACACGGGTCCTTTCTATTACGCTGCAAGTGAAGTTATTATTGTTTTTCTATTTCAGTAGAAGGCCTCCAAATGGTCCAACAAATGTCCTACCTATGCCAAGGCACTGGGACAGGACCCAGGTTCCTGAGACTGGACATAAGGTTAAGATAATTATAATTTATTAGAAGAGTTACAAGCAACCACATGTTGCATCATTCATTTTTAGTTTAAGATCATAAAGTACATGCTTTAATAGAAACATAATAAGAAAAATGATGTTAACTTCTTTATTTCTCAGTATTATCCAGTGTCGATGGTGATGACATCCTGATGATAAACAAATTTAGGATGTATTTAAAAAGTAATTAAAAACACGAGTCTCATGATATACACCTTTTGGGTTGTTTTAACTGTTCTCAAAGGTAAATTAAGACCGTTCTCCTCCGTCTCTGGTAGAAAGTTCTGCTGCAAGATTCGTCCGAAGAATACAAAGAGGTGGAGTCGCTGTTTCGTCAGACGATGACCAACTTTGACATCGTAAAGATCGAGAGGATTCAGAACAAGAGTCTCTGGGACCAATTTCAGTTGTACGTCGCTCGGTCGGAGAAGACGTAAAATGGGTCAGGCCGACACCAGGGGAATTGAACAAAGCACGCTGTTCGACTCAAAGAGATAACGCTTATGATGATCAACTGTCATTTAAACCCCTAACCCTTTTAAATGGTTGAAAGGACAGTGTTTAAAAACACGATTTTTTTATCATAAGCATTAAACACTATTATTTTTATCATTATAAGCAATATCTTTTTGAGTCTAACACCATACAGTGTTTGATTTCTCTCGCGTCGGCCATTTTAAGTACGTGTTCGACTCGTACGGTGCGGACCTGTGCGGTGTTCGACTCAACGTTAACGTTTGCAACAATCAACTGAAATATTAACAATATTTTTTAAATCCTGTTTATATAAAAGGCAAAGGGAACAAATGAAGACGAAGAACGGGGGCCGTTGCGTGGCCGAGAGGAAGCTGTTCCACGGCACAGACTCCAAGTTCATCGACGCCATCTGCTGCTCGAACTTTGACTGGAGGATCTGCGGAACCCACGGGACCGTCTACGGCAACGGTGAGCTAACCGCTACGACACCGCTGCAGGGCTTAAAGGTGCAGTGTGTGTGATAAGTGGCATGCAGCACAACAGTCGTGGCAGGGATTGTGTATACAAAAGTGTGTTTGAGTTATCATACAGCCCATAAAAAAATATCCCAATCGTGTGTTGTTGATTTACAATGAACCTTTAATGTCTACAGAGGGCGATGCCATGGAGGCTGCCATGTTTCTACAGTAGCCTAGAATGGACAAAGAAGGACTAGTTTCAAATGTTAAATCATAATCACTGTCATACTTAAGCTGTCAAACTATGACCTAAAGCTAGTCGATACCTACTGGCACCTCACAGGTCAGTATCGCCGCCTTACCTGTCCTACGTCGTGGAAAGGGAAAGGTGAGGCCGGGGCGATATTCGTTTGGTTGCAATCTGCATTCTCACCTCTAGATGGCACTAAATCCGACAGACTGCCACTTTAACAACTGACATGTGTTCGATTGGCTTGGATAGCCAAAGGCTGACCAAACAAAGTTTAGATGTGACGATATATATATATAAAGGTTGAGCCTTTTTGGATAAGATGAATTGGAGGTATTTTCTGTGTGTATTCGATGGATTCAGGGTCTATGTTTCAAAACGCAAGCACAAGCTGGAGTTAAAGCAACACTTCATATTTCTTCTCTTCTAATCTTGTCACACTTCCCCCTCTCTTCTCTCCTCTGTCTTATCTCCTCTTCTCCCCCTCTCCCCTCCCCTCCTCTGTCTCCCCCTCTCCCCTCCTCGACTCCTATCTCCCCATCCCCAGGCAGTTATTTCGCCCGGGACGCCAGCTACTCCCACAACTACACCGGGAACGCCTCGACGGTCCGCTCCATGTTCGTGTCCCTGGTGCTGGTGGGTCACCACACCCGGGGCGAGGCCGGCTACGCGCGTCCGCCCTCCAAGGACGGCGGGGACACCCTCTTATACGACAGCTGCGTCAACGACATCCTCTCGCCTTCCATCTTTGTCATCTTCGACCGGCCTCAGATCTACCCGGAGTTCCTGCTCACTTACCAGGAAAAGCGAGAAAAGGTGTGGGCTCCAGACGACTTGTTCTCCGGGGTACTGGCCGCCGCGCCGGTGGTGAAGCCCACAGCCGTGCCAAGCGCCATGTTCGTAAGCAGGTCCGCATCCTTGGCCAGTGCCATGACCGTGCCAAGGGCCACACATGTGCCCAGTGCCACGCCCGTGCCAAGAGCCACACGCGTGCCAACGGCTTCGGCCGTGCCCAGTGCCACGCCCGTGCCCAGTGCCATGTCCGTGCCAAGTGCCATGTCCGTGCGCAGGTCCGCATTCTTGGCCAGTGCCACGCCCGTGCCAAGGGCCACGCCCGTGCCCAGTGCCACGCCTGTGCCCAGTGCCACGCCCATGCCCGGTGCCACGTCCGTGCCCAGTGCCATGTTTGTGCGCAGGTCTGCGTTCTTGGCCAGTGCCACGCACGTGCCCAGTGCCACGCCCTTGCCCAGTGCCACGCCCATGCAAGCCACACGCATGCCAACGGCTATGCCCATGCCCAGTCCCAAGCCTGTGCCCAGTGCCACGTCCGTGCCTAGTGCCACGCCCGTGCCAAGAGCCACACGCGTGCCAACGGCCACGCCTGTGCCCAGTGCCACAACTGTGCCCAGTGCCACGCCCATGCCCAGTGCCACGTCCGTGCCCAGTGCCATGTTTGTGCGCAGGTCTGCGTTCTTGGACAGTGCCACGCCTGTGCCAAGGACCACAGCCGTGCCCAGTGCCACGCCCGTGCCAAGAGCCACACGCATGCCAACGGCCATGCCCGTACCCAGTGCCACGCCCGTGCCCAGTGCCACGCCCGTGCCAAGATCCACACGCGTGCCAACGGCCACGCCTGTGCCCAGGGCCACGCCTGTACCCAGTGCCACGCCCATGCCCAGTGACACGCCCATGCCCAGTGCCACGTCCGTGCCCAGTGCCACGCCTGTGCGCGGGTCTGCGTTCTTGGCCAGTGCCACGCCCGTGCCAAGGGCCACGCCCGTGCCCAGTGCCACGCCTGTGCCAAGAGCCACACGCGTGCCAACGGCCACGCCCGTGCCCAGTGCCACGCCCGTGCACAGGGCCACGCCCCTCCGCAGATTGACAGCCACGCCGGTGTACACCCAGGCCTACGAGGAACCCACTTCACAGTTCTACGTCCCCCGGCCTTCCAGACGCAGCCCCCCGCCCCCGACCTCCCCTAGCCCGAAGAAGTGTGTGGTGAGCTAGGGCGGGGCGGGGCGAGGAGGCGGGGCTAATAAGGTGGTGTCTGTTAGGGTGTTGGATTGGGGCGCAGGGCTCATGAGGGTCGCATCCCCGGTGAGTTCTGCTGAGTCATGGTTTGTCGGGACTCGGGAGTCATGGAGACACGCCCCTGGAGGACTTTGGGAATCTGTTTTGGTTTTTTAGATCTACCTTTGGGTCGTGAAAGGGCGGTGGTTCTGTGAAAGGGCTTTGGGTCTCGACTCGCCCTTCAACATGAGGTATATCCTGAAAAGCCGGAGGTATACTAATAAGAAAATGTATTGATGTACGTTACAATTATGCAATATACACAGAGAAAAATGCTTTATGGTAATCGTTGGAGATATTTGAGTTGCTCTGTGCATATGAGTTTCATTGCACAGTTGAATAATTTTTCAAATCGATGGAAACCACAGCTGGCCTTGATGAAGGATTCACGACGAATCCAGTCTGTCCACACGTCAGCGAGAGGACGTCATCACGAGTGTATATAAAACATTTAAATGTCTGTACTGACCTGTGGCCAGCAGAGGGCAGCAACTACCCACGAACCAACTACACTACGACCAATGTCATGATTGCGTTTGATTACCTTAAAATACAGGTTGTTTTGCAGGGTTAAAAACATCATTTATTTGCTGTAGTGTGTATCATCCTGAAGGAACAAGCTGTGATAGCTTTTGTAACTGCAAATGTATTTTTAAAATATATATGCATTTATTGAAAAATCTAATCGTTTTTGAGTCTGTATTGTTTCTGTGCCAATTGTAGTCTCGATTATCAGTAAGTACATTTTCTTGGCCCATTTACTTAACACATACGTACATACAGAAGTACCCTGTGATCTGTGATGACCAAGGCCACCAGCAACGTTACACCACCTCACGTCGCGAAGTAGCCCCGGAAAGAGAGAGTGAACACGGCTAACGCCGAGAAATCTGGCCCAATCTGGCAACACTGTCAGAGATGTGTGTTGTGGAAAATTATGATGTGATCCTAATCATCGAGTTATAATCCTAAAGCATACAGGTTGCCTTCGTCTCTGCGGTTAACATAGGACTGCTTACAGGGGCGTAGCACCAATTTCTGGGCCCTATATACAAGAAGTCCTGATGCCCCCCCCCCCCCCCTCCCATTTTGTAATGTCATGACGTCTGGGGCTCACTAGCCTATATGCCTTAAGTTATTATGCATCATGTAGAATAATTAAGGCTTAGTATTCATTCATAATATTAGCTTGCTTCAGATCAATAGCCTGCTGTTGCAATATTAGCCAACCATACACTTTATTTATCCTTTACTTTAATAACCAAGGCCTTATCAGTTGAAAGTGTAGCCTATTGTCTGCTCTTGCTTTGGGTCGTCTGTTTGTTTTATGATTTTGGTACTCAAACGTTTTCATGGCAATGCAGCTTCCACCAGTATTAATAGTATTGACAATTACATAATTGATAATTAGTGTTTTAATTGGCATACTCTTGTATAATGATGACGATTATGCAATGGCCTTTTGATTGATTCATGCAGATTGTGTTATGCAAATATACGCAAGTATACTATAATGAAATCGCCTTTGTAATACAACCCAGGAAAACAGATGGAACGTCAAAAAGCCCCCATCCGTCGACGGACGGAGGCAGTGTGAATGCGACCTCGTTCACACTACATGCGTCCTTCGAAGGATCTCAATGACTTTGCATCGGACGCTTTCGAAATGCATTGTGGGTCCGTCTGTTCGGTTGGCTCAGTGGTCTGCGTCAAAAGTTGAGAAATGTTCAACTTTTCAGGCAGCGACGGATCCGTTGGGTAATCAGATTGCGTTTTGCAAATATGCGCAAATACACTGTCCAGCTTCTTCCTGCTTGTTATTGCAAAATGGATCCAGTAGTCGCTTGGAGTGTATTTGCATAACCGTGATCTGATTGGCCGACGGATCCATCGCTGCCTGAAAAGTTGGACGATTCTCCACTTTCTGACGCAGGCCACGGAGCCAACAGAACAGACGGACCCACAATGCATTTCAAGAGCGTCCCATTCAAAGTCAATGAGATCTGTTGACGGACAGAGGTAGTCGCCTTGTTCACACTAAATGCGTCTGTCGACGGATGACCGAGGGCGTGTGTGACGGATACGGGACTAGTCTTTGTAGACGCATACTGCAGCTGAAGAGGAGGTTTTGGGAATGTCTAGTGCTGGCTTGAGACCAATGGGGGTGTCGGTGAGAACACAGGGTTGTCCAGTCAGAGTTCCAAGTTGTATAGGCTTTATTGTCCAAGGGTGCGAGCAGGGCTGTATGGATGGGTCTTGGTAGGTATGATGCTAATGTTCAACTACAGGTGTGATGGGTAGGGAGTTAGGTAGGATATGCGTGTTAAGGTAGGATGTGTGTGTGGCTAAGGTAGGATGTATGGGCTAAAGTAGGATGTGCGTTAAGGTAGGATGTGTGTGTGGCTAACAGTGTTTGTAATAACGCAGTTTAAAAGAACGGCTTTAGTTATTTTTTCAGTAACGGGGTAATCTAACTAATTACTGTTTCCGTCATTACAACGCAGTTATCGTTACTGTATGTTAAATGCGGTGCGTTACTATTAATTGATTGAATTGAAATGCGTAATCCGAACGCATCCCTGGCTCCACACTCAAACTTCTCGGGAGGAGACCGGGTGGGTTAACAAGATAAGCGATTATGATTGGCTAAGGCAGAGTCATGTTTCATGGTAGCCAATCGGATCCAGTGTTTTTAGACACAAGCCAGGACACGCGCGCCGCACACGCACACACCAAACTGATTCGATTAAGCAGCAGAAATGGCAAGTCCGGAGCAATCCGATGAAAAGTTGGCATTTTCCGTAGTATTCGGCAGATGTTCCACAGCCTTAGCAACCAAGCAAATTCAAATTCAGTTGGAAGTATATCAGGGCCTTGCATCGGCAGTTCAACCATTTAAAAAATCCAAATCCAAATTCTTTGACATAGCAACTTATTTTTTTTACAGTAACGCAAATAGTTACTTTCCCTGGGAACTAGTTACTTTTATTATAGAGTAATTCAGGTACTAACTCAGTTACTTTTTGGAACAAGTAGTGAGTAACTATAACTAATTACTTTTCTAAAGTAATGTTCCCAACACCGTTGGCTAAGGTATTTGTGGTTGACCCCGGGATTCCACCGGACGCGTTACGGCAGCGCAACGCTGCCTGGCGAGCCAGCCGTATTCACGCGAGATCACGAGATCACGCAATAATCCTAAACCTAATGTACTCACCTTCCACTCCCAAAACTACTGCAATTAAATGCCACGCTTTGTCCTTCCGGCCATTGTCATTATAAAAAGGATGATTTGGTACATAAATGACTTCATGTTGCTGAACTTCGACAATGAGTCTCTCGTCGTCCATGTTGCCGACCCTCTGAGACCCTTTGATTGATTGACTGCTGACCTGGTGCCACCGGTCATGACGTAATAATGTTGATGTGAAGTTGTGATAGGCTACATGAGCTGAGTATTGTGTTTAATTTTGAAAATTGACCGGATGCTCTATGGCTTTTACTTTTTCACTTCCTGCCCTGCTCGATCTGCTCTGTTGAAATTGACGCCGTTCAGCAACGGCTTGCGGCAAAAATAGAAATCCTACGGAATGATAGCGCTGCGGCATGGCGAGCCGCTCCTGGGACGCTGCTGAGACGTTCCGCAGCCGCGCCTGGTGGAAATTGTCTCATTGATTAGAGTGGAACCTATCTGCTGCACTGACCGCGGCCAAGACGTGCCGCAGCCGTAACGCTGCCGTAACGCGTCCGGTGGAACCAGGCCTTAAGGCAGGATATGTGTGGTTTCTGGGAAGCAAACAAAATGAACAACAATCAGCTCCACAATGCATTGCCACAAGTTCAGTTCAATAAATCGTACAAGCCTTATAAGGTTACATAACAAAATCCATTGACCACAAAACAACTCTGATTCTTTGTATGCGCACACAAGGAGTTCAAGGTAGAGCTCTCAAGGTGTGGTCACAGGTGAGGCTTAAATAGTGTGTGGCAGGGCAGGGAGTAATTAACTGATTGATATGGGATAATTGGGAAAATGAAGGGGGAAATAAAGGGGCGTAGCTCTGGGTCTGAGGTGAGGAGGTAAGCAGAAATCTACCAAACAGCAGCCAATCAAGTCGCTTGCTGCTATAAGCCGATGTGTGGATAAATACAAAAGATGACACAAACAAAAGGTGACAACAGGTGTCAATAATATGCCAGTTGGCATGCAGCATCCAAGACATTTCTGAACTTATGTTATGGCGACCATTAAAATACATTGAAGGACATTTGCGGCATGCCTTGACGCAAGGTTACATGTTTTTGGAGGCGCACGTCAGGCTTTGCGATTGTGGCGCCTCACAAAAATTGTAACCTTGCGTCTATGCAACGCAGTAGCAAGGGCTGTGATTGGTCCGCTAACATAAACCCGACGCAGGACCAAAAAAGGTTCACGACGGAGTCAGAGCGAGCAGATAGGTGGTCGTTGCGTTGCGTCGACGTCCAACCATAGAAGGGTTTTCCGGGATGGCTGAGGGTACACGCATGTTGTAAACAAGGGTAATAAACAGCATCATGAATTGTTATCGATTCATCTATTACAATTTTTTTATTGATGTAGAGATAAAAAGTTGTGATACAATAGAGATATAAAGCACAACTAAGCAAACACAGTTTCAAACACAACTCAGAGGTAAGTTGTTGGTCGATTGGTTTCTGAATGTCATACAACCCATTATTTCCTTTTGTGTTACTATCTTTCTTGACGGGTTACAAGCTGCTGTCATTTTCTTCGGCACAAGAGGCGTGATCAACGGGCCTAGTTCAACTGACTCTGTACACGATTGGCTGCTTGCCGTCGCTTCCCTGTCGTCATCGTCAGCCAATAGTAGACCAAGGGGAAAAGCCAGCATGGTGATTGGCTCCCGCAAAAACATTTCGGAAGCAGAAAGAAATGTATTGCTCTTCTCAAGAGCCTTGTGCATGGCGAACTCAAATCGCCGGCAGAATGGGCGGGGCTACCCAGTCCAGCCCCTCAGAGGACGAGTCGGGAAATTTGCACACGAGTCGGGAAATTTGCACATTTCCACAGAGAAGAATGTCGGCAGGTCGACATTTTGCATCACAGTTGCGTCACAGTCTACGTTGTTTTTGAATAATTTGACGGGAGTGAAAATAAACAAGGAGAAGAGTATTTAGCGTCTTTATATTGTATTTGTATCAGTAGCGTGCAGTGCCCCTTCATTTCGGTGGGGCAGAGATTACTGGCGTATGACCACAACTTATATATATATTATATTATATATATTTTAACAATTCCTCCCGAATATCTGAATGTCTTTTTTCTGTCAATAAACAGCATAGGCTTAGCAAGTGCATTGCAAATAAATTAATGAAAAGTAGAAATAAAACGTATAGGCAGGCATATACAGAACGCATTTGGCAACATCAAACAAACAGACATAGCTTATGAGAAGTCAACAATCAAGCTATCAGACCTTCGATCATTTATACAGGAACTTGGCCCTACAATCTCATGTGTGAAAATTTCTCAACAATTCTGTTGAAATCAGGTATTTCTCAATAACAGCTGTTTGAATCAGGTATGAAATCAGGCATACAATTTACATTTTTTACAACAAAAAATGGTGTTTCTTTTTGAGCAACCACATAGCCATTTTCTCTTCTCATACCATGGTCGGGAGAAAGTTCTGTTGTACGCTTTTCCCTCTATCCTTCGTTTGTTGGTTAATACGAATATCCGGTTTGTCTGATCCAAGTTGTTTGATGGCTAATTTATCTTCAAATTTTAACCTATCAAATGTTTTTTTTAACAGAGACTCATCAGTGTTAACCGCAGGTGCAACACCACTCGCCATGTCTGCCGAAAGATGAAAGATACTGGCGGAATAATTCGAGATAAAACAACAACAGTCCTAGAATATGACCATGGGGCAGACTACTTTACGACCATACGGGCGTCTTATAGCGCGGATTGCAATTATTATTGCAGCCTGCAGGGTTATGCGAGAAACATACGGAGGGACGAGGTCGCTGAGCTGCCCTGCCCCAACATCGCATGACACATTAAACTCAACTAGAATCGCCACCATCTTCCAAAGATATTTGAAAAGCCTACAGAAACTATAGATAGATAATGTGACAATCACATTATTAAAAATAAACTTGGAGCAATGATTAACTGAGGAACTATTTTCTTGGGAGCATGCTTTTGCAGGGAGTTCGGTGCCCCACCTGCCCATATTGACGGCACACGCGGGCTCAGAGGTAAGTTGTTGGTGCATTGGTTTCTGAATGTCATACAACCCATTATTTCCTTTTGTGTTACCATTTCAACTATCTTGACGGGTTATAAGCTGCTGTCAATTTCTTCAGCACAAGAGGCGTGATCAACGGGCCTAGTTCAACTGACTCTGTACACGATTGGCTGCTTGCCGTCGCTTCCCTGTCGTCATCGTGTTAAACCAGCCAATAGTGCACCAAGGGGAAAAGCCAGCATGGTGATTGGCTCCCGCAAAAACGTTTCGGAAGCAGAAAGAAATGTATTGCTCTTCTCAAGACCTTCGCCGGCAGATGGGTGGGGCTACCCAGTCTAGCCCCTCAGAGGACGAGTCAGGAAATTTGCACACGAGTCGGGAAATTTGCACATTTGCACAGAGAAGAATGTCGGCAGATCGACATTTTGCATCACAGTTGCGTCATAGTCTACGTTGTTTTTGAATAATTTGACGGGAGTGAGAATAAACTCACTCCAGGAGAAGTGAGCTGTGAGTATTTAGCATCTTTATATTGTATTGCATCTTTATATTGTATTGTACTTTGCACGTTTATATCTAAGTATTTTTCTTCAAGTTTACCACTGTTAATAGATTTCTTTCAACACTTTACAAAATGTCATGTGAGATATATATATGTAACCCACGGTTACCATAAAGTATTTTCTTTGTGTATTTTGCATAATTGGAATAATAATAATAGTTTGAATCAACACAAATTCTTATTGTTATACCTCAGGCTTTCCAGATAACGGGGTCCAGACCCCAAAGCCCTTCTACAGAACCACCCCCTTTCCAAAAGCCCCAATCCAATCCAAAGCCCTAACAGACACCGTCGTGTTAGCTCCACCTCCCTACCCTGCCCCACCCTAGCTCACCACACTAGAGTCCTTTGGCTTAGGCTTCAGACTAGGGTAGCTTGGGGGCAGGGGGCTGATTCTGGAAGGCGGGGGGGCGGTGGTAGGGCTTTGTTGGAGGAAAGGCTTTCAAGTACGTGAAAGCGCCGGGGAACCGCTGTGCGGGCGTGGCTCTGGGCACAGGCGTGTGGGCTTTGCCACCGCCGTGGTGGCCGGGACACCTTACCAGTCGTCGACGGCCGACGCCTTTTCTCACTTTCTGATGTACGTGAGCAGGAACTCCGGGTAGGTCCGAGGCCGATAGGTCGGGGGCGGGCGGCTGTTGTTAGGGGTCGGTAGGGCTGTGGCGGAGGAACGGCTGACGAGTATGTAAAGGGGCCGGGGAACCGCTGGGGACTGTGGCTCGCAGGCGGGGTGAGGGGGGGGGCTGTTGTGAGCGGACGGTAGGGCTGGGGCAAAGGGACATTTTTCAAGTATGTGGAAGCACCAGGGAACCACTGCGGGGCGTGGCTCTGGTCACAGGCGCTGGCGCTTCACCTCCGGCGCGACACCCGGGACACTGTACCAGTCCATGCCCGACGCCTTCTCTCGCATTCTCTTGGACATGCCCTGGAACCCCTGGTGGGTCTGAGGGCAGGAGCTCGATGGCGGGGGACAGTGGCTCGCAGGCGGGGTGGGGGGGGCGGGTAGGGCTGTTGGGAGGGGGCGGTAGATATGTGGCTGAGAGACGTTTTTCAGGTACGTGGAAGCACCAGGGAACTGCTGCGCGGGCGTGGTTCTGGGCACAGGCGTGGGTTTCACCACAGGCGTGGGTATCACAGCAGGTGTGGGTATTACCACAGGCGTGGGTTTCCCCACCGGGGCGGCGGCAATGGCGACCAGTAACCCGGACAACGAGTCACCCACGACCGCAGCCTTCGCCTTGTACGTGAGCAGGAACTCCGGGTAGATCTGAGGCCGGTCGAAGACGACAAAGATGGAGGGTGAACGGATGCTGTCCACGCAGCTATCGTAGAAGAGGGTGTCCCTGCCGTCCTTGGAGGGGGGGCGCACGTAGTCGGCCGAGCCCCGGGTGTGGTGACCCACCAGCACCCGGGACACGAACATGGAGCGGACCGTCGAGGCGTAGCTGGTGTATGTGTGGGAGTAGCTGGCGTCCCGGGCGAAGTAACTGCCTGAGGATGGGGAGAGAGACGAGGGGAGAGGGGGAGACAGAGGAGAGGAGGGGAGGGGAGACAGAGGTGGAGATAGAGGAGAAGAAAGAGGAGAGGAGAGGAGGAGGAAGAGTGACAAGATAAGAGAGAAAAGATAAAGTGTTGCTTTATCTCGAGATAATTTATTTGATTGTGCTTTGAAACATAAACCATCATTGTATCGATTACATGCAGAAAATACCAAAAAACAATACATCTTTTTCAAAAAAGTTTGACCCATTTCTTTCGAGTATATCGGCACATCTAAACTTTGATTGTGCAACCTTTGGTTATCCAAGCCGTTCCAACACATGCCAGTTGTTAAAGTGGCAGTCTGTAGGATCTATTGGCATCTAGAGGTGAGGTTGCATATTGCAACCAACCGGATATCTTCCCTGTCTCACCTTTCCCTCTCAAAAGCCATAGGACAGGAAAGGCAGCCTGTACTGGCTTGTGATGTGGCAGTAGGTGTTGACCAGCTTTAGCTCATAGTTTGATAGTGTAAGAATGACAGCGATTATTTAACATTTTAAACTCTAAAGCCTAAATTCTAAATTCTGGAGCAGTTTGTCCGTCCTAGGCTACTGAAGAGGCATGGACTCATTGTAAAAATTCACAACGATGATTTTTTATGGGCTATACAATAACTAAAACACACTTATGAATATACCTTCTCTGCCAAAACTGTTCTGCTAGATGCCGCTAATTGTAAACACTGCACCTTTAAGTCCTGAAGCGATGTTGTAGTGCTTAGCTTACCCTTGCCCAAGATGGTCCCGTGGGTTCCGCAGATCCTCCAGTCAAAGTTCGAGCAGCAGATGGGGTCGATGAACTTGGAGTCTGTGCCGTGGAACAGCTTCCTCTCGGCCACGGAATGCCCGCCGTTCCTCGTCTTCATTTGTTCCCTTTGCCTTTTAGAAAACACGATTTAAAAAAATCGTTATAAAAACATACTTTTTTTATAACATTATAAAACATTACAAAAAATAGCGATAACGTCATAACGATAAGATAATGTTATAACGTAAGATAACGTTGTAAAATTAATTAAAATTAATTAATTTGATTTTAAAATGACATTTGATCATAATAAGCATTATCGTTTTGAGTCCCTCGTGTCTGCAATTCTACGGCTTTTCCGACCAACTGACATACAACTGAAATTGGTCCCAGAGACTCTTGTTCTGAATCCTCTCGATCTTCACGATGTCAAAGGCGGTCATCGTCTGACGAAACAGCGTCTCCACCTTCTTGTATTCTTTGGACGAATCTCGCAGCAGTACTTTCTATGAGAGACAGAGGAGAGAGCTCTTAATTTACCTTTGAGAACCGTTAGAACAACCCAAAGGTTCATGTCATGAAACTCATCTTTTTAAATACTGTTTACTCATCTTTTTAAATACATCCCAACGGTATTTATCCCCAGGATTACTTTTTCAATGCATCATCAATACAACTTTATTAATCACCAGGATGTCATCAACATCAACACTGGATAAAAATCAGAATAAGGTTAACATCATTCTCTAATAATGAATATAACATTTCTAAAAGCACATGAAATTTATGATCTCGACCTGAAAAAGGAAATGTAGGTAATGTTGTTGCATGTAACCCTTCTATGTAACCCTATAATAAGGATTATCATTACCTTGTGTCCAATCTCAGGAACCTGGGACTTGTCCCAGTGTCTGGGAAAAGCTTGGACATTTGGTGGACCATTTGGAGGCCTTTTACTGAAATAAAAAAATAACAATAACTTCATCTGAAGCGTAATAGAAAGGACCCGTTCTGTGTCTATTTTATGGGCAGCGGTCCAAAGTACCTGATGTAAAAGTGGGTGTCTCACTGAAATATGAGGATCAACGTTAGGACAGAGGTGTGACGGCAGATCTGGCGATACAAAGTTGCTTTACTGGTGCACTCAATCGTCGGTACTGTCTAGTACAGGGGTTCTCAAGTGAGGGTACCCTTAACCCTAGGGGTACTATGGGGTACTGCAGGTGGTACTCAGAAAATCTTAAAGTTAACTCTTTTTTTTTTTCGCCCTGAGCAACTTTAAATACTGAAACGTAGGCAATAGATAATCGAGAAAGTGGTTGAAACATGACCCTCTTAATGTTCATGTTTACACTGCCAAATAGAACACCCATATATTATTCATGTTAAAAAAAAATTTTTTTTATGCCCATAATGTTTTGTGCTAGCTGAAAAAGTATCTTAGAGGGGGAACACTAGTAGAAAAAGTTTGAGAGCCACTTGTGTAGCGGGACCAAGACGTTTGACTTCTCCAAAAGCAAACAGAGAGGCAGTCCGTCCTCCAGATGGAACTCACCTTGTCCTGTCGTCCTGCACGTCGGCGGAGGACCGGAACCGAGGCCGTCGCCTCACCTGCCTCTGGGTGCCGTATCTCTTATTGGTCTGGATCATGTCTGCAAAATGCAAAGGAATACAAATCTTATGATGCTACTTTTCAATTGTGTCATCCAGCAGACGCTGTCTAAAGCGACTCACAGTGAGTTCACATAACAGATCATTAATAAAGGGTTGAGTTGTTACCGGAAGGTTGCTAGTTTGATCCCTAGCTCCTCCTAGCTTAGTTTCGAGGTGTCCATGAACAAGACACCTCAGCCTAACCTCTCCTGACGAGTGTGTGTGGTTGTATTTTCGCTTACTCGCTTTGGATGAAAGCATCTGCTAAATGCCCTAAATGTTAATGTAATGAGCTTGGGGTTTGAACCAGCAACCTTTTCTGCCCAGGGGTTGAAACTCCCTAGCAACGTCATCATCGTCGTATGACAATCTATACCAGCTCATGGGGTGTACACTGATAGGTGGGTCGGGGCTGGGGGGGTAACGGTGGCCTCACCCTGGAGGCTGAGTGTGTAGGTCTGGGACCCTGCGGTGAACTCCACCACCTCCTGGGGGTTGTTCTGGAACTTCTGCTCCAGCTCTGTGCTGCTGTTGGGCTGGAGAGAGCGAGCGGGCGAATGAACACATGCCGCACACACATACAGTAAACATATGAGTTGAGTAATACTGTCGTTTCTGTTTATTTGTCTGTTCAAATCAGTTATTCAAATAAATATTTAAGCACAATTCTACTCCGCCACCAATTATCTACCCTGCCCCCCCTAGCAGGTACTCTAAACTTAACGTTAACAAACCACAAACTAACTATTGGCTGGATTATTGCGTTTGCGGATGTGAGCCGATATAGGCTGGCACCGCTTTGCGATGGTGCTGAACTCACTGGTGAATCGTACTGGTTCCACTTCCCATGCTCATCCTCCCAGTACCAGAGCCACTCGGTGGTGAGTAGGAAGGTGGGCTGGAGGACTGAGGAGATGGAGGAGAGACGCCTGACCTTCTGGAGTCCACACGTCATGGTGTCAAAGCACACCGCTTCTACATCCACCGTGCTGCAGGAAACATCACACACCGTTGACCCTCAGTATGTGGGTTTAGAGATCACAAGTGCAGCATAAAAACACAACACAGCATTCCTTCAATCAATTCAATAAAGAAAAAAATACTTAGGAGACACTAGAAATCAACAGGAACATACTGAGGTTTCAAACTGGGATTAAACGGAGTAGGTTTATTTAAATTAAAATGGTTTCGAAACTGGGATTAAACAGAGTAGGCTAATTCAAACCAAAAGGGTTTCAAACTGGTATTAATGGAGTAGATTCATTTAAACAAAAAGGGTTTCAAACGGGGATAAAATGGAGTAGGCTATTTTAAACGAAAAAGCGTTTAAAACTGGTGTTAACCGAGCAGGCTCATTTCAACAAAAAGGGTTTCAAACTGGGATTTAACAGAGTAGGCTAATTTAAGCCAAAGCGTTTCGACTAGAGAGGTAAGAGCAGTGGCAGGTCTCCTTGTAACGACTACAGCCTTCTCATCCTATCAGCACCTTCAATCCTATACCCCAGGGGTCGACAACCCTAGGCACGCGTGCCACCACTGGCAAGTGGCCGGCTTAATCAATGGCACACTTGAGAAAATAAATATATTATCAAAAAATGTCACCGCACAATGCGGCAGCATAATCATTACTACCGATTTTTTTTGCACTTTATTCTGTTTAGGGCATTTCCTCCCAGTGCAAATATGTTTAACTGAGTTACTGAAAGCAGTGTTCTGAAATGGAATCAATTAATAGTATGTAGCCTAAACCTTGTGAGTAATATAGAACAAAATATTTAAAATATGGTTGCAACTGGCCTGTATGCATCGGCTTCACATGGTTTTGCAAAGCTTTACATGTCTTAAAGATATGATGTGGATGGTTCCAACATTCTCATATATTCTCGTTTTTTACATTTCTCACAGTGCAAATATGTTTTTGAATGAGTTTCTGAAAGTGGTGTTTTAAGATGGGACATATGTAATTATAATTTGTAATCCCATGTTGCAAATATAACAACAAAAAAAACATTATACAATTCCAGGTCTTCTGGAAATGTTTTTGGTCACTGTGTCATAATTCAGCGTAATATTTAATATATTGTTGCTTAAGGCACACTCATTAACGAGAAAATGTCAAACTGGCACTGCATGTTGAAAAGGTTGCTGACCCCTGCTATACGCTGTTGTATGTTGCATACCTGTATGTTATTTTGGGGTTACAGTAATCCTCTTCTATCTTCTCTGAGCTGTCCAGCAGCATCCACTGATGGCCCTCCAGAACTTCCCAGCTGTAAGGCAGACTGTAATGAGCTCCGAAACACTTTTCTGAAGAAGACAGAGAGGAAAAATTGATTATGCATCGGTGATTTATGAGGCTAACAGTTCATTTCAACAGTTCATCTCCGGTGCTCTGGTGGCATGAGGTTTCTGCTGTCTGCTATAAGATTGGTTCTGAAATACAATTCAGTAGTTTGACCCACTTGTGGCGCCAGGATTTTGATTGTGGGTGGGCCCCCAGAAAACTGGATGGGCCAGTTAAAATAAGCCCAAAAAAAACAAAACAGGTTCCCCCTCATCTCCGTTTCAGCGCTTTTCTGCGGCACTGAGGACAGCGAATCAGTAGTCTACCTGTGTGGCTCTTTTGTCGCTGTCCTCAGCTCAGCTTGACAGCTTGACAGCTGGAAAGAGTCTCTCCACAGTACATGTAATCATGGGCAATGTGAGGAGGGCCCGCAGGAGACTGTTCATGTTGGGGAAAATATCCCGGGGGCACGCGTCGGGCACTTCTACCGAGTGTTTCTTATTTCTCGTTCATGGTCTTATTGGCCTTTCCCTTTCTTTTAAGCTGCAGCACAAACACAGTGTGCTCTGCGTCTTCCAACGGAATGATAAAGTGCGCGCAGGCAGGCTTGATGAGAGCCTTGTCACCAAATGTGTCTGACCATGGCAAGCAGGCAGCAGCGGCTCTTATAAAGCCGTATGTGTCGGGTTTGGAACGATCATCTGCTTGTCCAGTATGTCATTCCATAATTACTGCAGGTCTGAGTTTTGCTGTACAGGTGATGATTTGCCCAGAGTAGAATCAACGTGCGTATTGTCTAACCTGGCCGGCAACTTCCTCTTGCGTGATCCACTGTTATCCAAGCGCACAATCTCATGTTTGTTCATCAACTCATCTGTCAGTGCCATTACATTATCAAATGCACCACTTTCATTCCTGAATTGTGTGTAGCTGTCCTTGAGCCCTTCAATCAGATCAATACAATCTGTAACTGATAGTGTGGAAGATTGCAAGCCCTGGTTGAATGTGACAAGCAGAAACAAAAACATTTTCGTTTGCATTCGGTGCAGTAGGGAGTCAGCTTCAAGTTTTGTTTGATCAGAATTTTGAATGTGGCGAGGTTCTCCAAAATAGGTCCCAGGATCGTAACACCATACTGACTGCTTTTGACCATGAGCTCCACCTCGCATCACAGGATCTCTCCAGCACCAGTGTTTTTTGCCCTGGTCGCATCTGCTTTTGAATTTCCAGAAATTTGGCATGTCTGTGCGCCCCAGTATCTGATGCATACTGCCACTAGCTCTCTTTTTGACAAGCCTATGCACTCATCTGCTAAAATCACATAATATATGTCCGGCTCATCATGCAAATCTGCCTTTATTTTTTGGACAAGGAGTGATGCTGTGATTTCCAGTATCTCATTTTGTATAGCATGGTGCAGTAGTTTACCATTCTTGGGTAATTCCTCTAGTCTCTTCTTTTTATTTCTGGGTCATATTTGGAAACCAGGTCAAGTAGTTCCAAAAAGTTACCCTTGTTCAATGCATCTGGGTTTTCCCGATGCCCACGCAATGGGATTTTATTCTTTTTTCACAGAACAGGACGAGATCTATTACCATCATGATGTGCTGTCTATGCCTTTCAATGTCTATGCCTTTCAATGAAGCTGAACAACGATGGCATCGTTGTTCAGCTGGTTAATAATATTTCCCTGTCCTGGCTGATGACTTTGCTTGAAACCATCCATTTTCCCCAGCGCTGCAGCGTGTACCCTGCTGACTTCATGTTTGCCACAACCCTCAGAACAATGTTTCCAGTCGTTGAAGCCCGTATTAATGAATCTAGCCTCATTAGCTGCTTCAGGGAAATGACTTACAAAAAACAGCATCTCTTGAGATGCTGTATTCCAGCCACAGGGATTTTGAGTACCACCAGTCAGAAAAACTCCTATCTTTCCCCGATATGTGTGTGGCTGGGAATGTACAGAGTTTGGGCTGGCTTGCAGGCTCATCTATTGATGACAGGTCTAACGGAGGTTGTGACAGGTCTTCTTGGGGAACGGCGTTTATAGGCTACTGAACCCTGTCTCCTCCTATAACACATAAAACGCTATCATAAGTTACCTCTGCCAACTGCCAATATTATTTTTCTCTCCAGAAAATGTGCATACAGATAGCCAGACACTAGCGTTTATGTTAGCCTAACTGTTAACCTAATTGCCTTCCAGGTGTGAGGGTGTGGGGGGGGGGGGGCTACGGGAGGACTTGATGGGGAGGGGACGGCCGATCAGGATGGTAACTCGTCACTTGTAATCGCATTACTTAAAATGAGTTTCCTCCTCCTGCTCCTCGCAGCGTTTCTTGCTGAATTTAAATGAAAACAAGCTGCTTTGCTTTGCGTTTCATATTAGCTAATAGCTAGCAGCTGTCTGCGTCTGTCTCATTGAGCTTGCTTGAAAAGCTTGCGCGCCAACGTCGTTCATTTCATTGGATCACTTGCAGCCTGCGGGCAGGCAGTCCACACGTGGGGTAGAAGCCGCTGATTGGCTGAGAAGCTTTTACTCAAAGCTTTCCTCAGGCTGCTTATTGGATGAACAGCTAGATTGAAAATCCCTCACTACTCACTATAGGCCTGGGTCAAAATGTGCGGGCCCGGACCTAAAATGGGTGGGTCAATGGTAGCGCCACGGGTGGTTTAAACTCACCTATGGGGTCGATACAGTTGCCTTCGAGGAAAAATAAGCAAATCTCGATTTTATCTGAAAGACAAAACAAACAATGAACAATTGTTTTCAGATCAATTGATGAGCACCAGTGGCGGTTTTAGGCACGGGCGAAGCAGACAGCCGCCCAGGGCGGCATTATTTCATGACACATGGGGGGGCAGCACGAGCACTTAAAAAATAATACTAATCCGCGCCGCAAGCGGTTTTCTGTTATCAATCATATCACTGTGTGGGGAATTGGCAAATTGGAAAAAAACATACGGTGACAACAAACGTAAAAATATCAAATAAACGTTCTGCTTTACCTTGGGGCGGGCTTCTCCTTTCACCACCTCCAGTAGCAACAACACCAGCACTACTAACAGCACCACCAGTAGCACCAGCACTAGAAAATGGAAAGGTGGTGGAAACGTGACCCTTTCAATGTTCAACTTTACGTTGCCAAAAATAATGTATTATTCATGTTCGATTTATTTTTTTTTCGGCCGAAAATGTTTTGTGAAGGGAGTATTTGGTTAAAAAAAAATCGTAGGGGTGGTACACTAATAGAAAAAGTTTGAGAACCATTTGTGCAACGGGACCAAGACATTTGACTTCTCTGAAAGCCAACAGAGAGGCAGTCCGTCCTCCAGGTGGAACGCACCTTGTCCTGATGTCCTGCACGTTGGCGGAGGACAGGAAACGAGGCCGTCGCCTCACCAGCCTCTTGGTGCTGTAACTCTTATTGGTCTGGATCATGTCTGCAAAATGGAAGGAATACAAATCTTATGATGCTACGTTTCAATTGAGTCATCCAGCAGACGCTGTCTGAAGCAACTCACAGAGAGTTCACAAAACAGATCATTAATAAAGGGTTGAGTTGTTAACGGAAGGTTGCTAGTTTGATCCCTGGCTCCTCCTAGCTTAGTTTCGAGGTGTCCATGAGCAAGACACCTCACCCTAACCTCTCCTGACGAGTGTGTGTGGTTGTATGTCGCTTACTCCCTTTGGATGAAAGCGTCTGCTAAATGCCCTAAATGTTAATGCAATGAGCTTGGGGTTTGAACCAGCAACCTCTTTGGTCCAAGGGGTTGAAACAGCCTGGCAACGTCACCCTCCCCCAGCGTATCACAATCTATACCAGCTCATGGGGGTGTACAACGATGGTGGATCGGGGGTTGGGGGGGGGGGTAACGGTGGCCTCACCCTTGAGGCTGAGTGTGTAGGTCTGGTACCCTGCGGTGAACTCCAACACCTCCTGCGGGTTGTTCTGGAACTTCTGCTCAAGTGCTCTGTTGGTCTGGAGCGAGCGAGCAGGCGAATGAACACACACACATATTTTTACACACCCGCCAATTATAGACCCTGCTTCCCCTTGCAGGTACTCTAAACTTAACGTTAACAAACCCCAAACTATCGGCTGGATTATTGTGTCTGCAGATGAGAGCAGATTCAGGCTGGCGCCGCTTTGCAATGGTGCTGAACTCACCGGTGAATCGTACTGGTTCCAGTTCCCATCCTCTTCCTCCCAGTACCAGAGCCACTCGGTGGTGAGTAGGAAGGTGGGCTGGAGGACTGAGGAGATGGAGGAGAGACGCCTGACCTTCTGGAGTCCACGCGTCATTGTCTCAAACCACACCGCTCCTCCATCCACCATGCTGCAGGAAACATCACAAACCGTTGACCCTCAGTATGTGGGTTTAGAGATCACAAGTGCAGCATAAAAACACAATGCAACGTATGCTCAACCAATTCAATTATGAAAAACAGACAGGATTATAGAGGTCAATAGAAATCAATTATAGGGACAATAGAAATCAACCGGAGCAAACTGAGGTTTCAAATTGGGATTATACAGAGTAGGCTCATTTCAACTAAAAGGCTTTTAAAGTGGGATAAAACAGAGTAGGCTAATTTGAAGAAAAAATATTTTAAACTGGTATAAATGGTGTACACTAATTTCAGCAAAAAAGGGTTTCAAACTGGGTTAAAACGGAGTAGGCCAATTCAAACAAAGGGGTTTCTAACTTGCATTAAAACGGACTAGGCTCATTTAAACAAAACGAGTTTCAAACTGATCTTAAACCGAGTAGGCTAATTTAAACAGAAAGGGTTTCAAACTTGGATTAAACGGAGTAGGCTAATTTAAAACAAAGGGTTTTGACTAGAGATGTACGAGCAGTGGCAGGTCTGCTTGTAACGACTGGAGTCTCCTCATCCTATCAGCACCTTCAATCCTATACGCTTTCGTGTGTCGCATACCTGTATGTTATTTTGGGGTTACAGTAATCCCCTTCTATCTTCTCTGAGCTATCCAGCAGCGTCCACTGATGGCCCTCCAGAACTTCCCAGCTGTAAGGCAGCTTGTAATGAGCTCCGAAACACTGTTCTGAAGAAGACAGGGAGGAACAATTTATTATTTATTGGTGATTCATGGGGCTAACACATCAGGTCATCTCTGGTGCACTGGTGGCATCAGGTTTGAAAGCTGTCTTCTATGCGATTGGTTCTAAAATATGATCTATTCGTTTGAACTCACCTACGGGTTGGATACAGTTGCCTTCGAGGAAGAGCAGACAAATCTCGGTTTTATCTGAAAGACAAAACAAACAATGAACAATTGTTTTCAGATCCATGGACGAGCACTTCCACGTAAGGTTTAAAATGGGTTTTAAAGACATCGTGTTGCACTTAAAACAATTTTTACTACGTCATAATACATAACATTTATGACACCGTGTTGCATTTCAAGTAATATTTATCATTGTTTTGAAACAGATATATCAATGTAAATGGACTGCATTTATACAGCACTTTTATAACCAGTGGCCACTCAAAGTGCTTTACGATATTGCCGAACTTTCACCCATTCATGCACACCGACGGCAGTGTTAGCCACGCAAGGCAACAGCCAGCTCGCCGGGAGAAGTTAGGGTGAGGTATCTTGGTCGGAGACACCTCGCCACTCAGCTAGGAGTAGCCGGGGAATTGAACTAGCAACCTTCCGGGTACCAGCCAACCCACGCTGCCTCCTGAGCCACGCACTGTCAATGTGCTGATTCACTCACTAGTAGCACCAGCAGCACCAGCAGCAGGGACCTGATTGGTCTGTCCTACAGGACTACTCAGGACCTCCTTGTTGATGTACATCGACTCCATGGCCGCCATGAGGTCGTTGGGGATGCGGCTGTTCTGCAGCATCTCAAAAGGCTGCGGCTCGTAGAAATCGTGGGCCCGCGAGCCGCAGCAGTTACGACGCAGGTATCGCTCACAGATGTGGATCCTAATGCAGCCCTCCTGGCATCTGTTGTTGGTGTAGTCGAAGCACACCTTCGAGGGAGAGGAGAGGGGGTGTTTATGGATGATTGCCACAGGGAAATTCACGTGGCAAGGCAATGGTGATCTCCATAGTAAAAGATAAATTAAAGAAAGACATTTTAAAGAATTTTAAATCAGATTCAGAATTAAACTTTTATTTTGGATTTTTTTGTGTGTGTGTGTGTGTGTGTGTGTGTGTGTGTGTGTGTGTGTGTGTGTGTGTGTGTGTGTGTGTGTGTGTGTGTGTGTGTGTGTGTGTGTGTGTGTGTGTGTGCAGGGACACCACGGAAAATGTATGTTTGGTACATGAGCTAAAATAAAACAACCCTGAAAATAGTCTTACAGAAATTAATATTAAGTTTATGTAGAACTTCAACTTGAAATAATCATACAAGAACTTAAAGAACATCAACCTTTCAGTCAACACAAGCTCAACTAAACATCATGAATCAAATCTCCTTACGACTGACGCAGAGGTTTGAGTGACAGATCTAATGTCCCTCCCTCGCCCCTAATAACTATTGGACATTAGCCGCGTTTACATGGACACTTCTGATCCGATTAGATTTCTAATTGGAATCGATCGATTCCTATCATGCAATCCGAATGTATTGTATAAACGGCATTTACAAAAGTGGTAAGTGTACGTTCATATGTATCTCGCACACAACCGTTATGTTGGTCTGGACTTATATATGATGCTAAAAAATGGATGTCAAATAACTTTCTCCAGCTAAATTCAGATAAAACTGAGATACTCAACATTGGATCACAGCACATGTCAAAGCAAACAAACTGTAAAGTCTGCACAATAGATACCAGGGAGCAACAACAAGCATATAAGCTGTAATAACCGCACATAGCCACAAGATGGCAGCACCATCACACATATGAAGAAGCCGGAGGCGGGGACTCAATATCATAGCCAATCAGATTACATACTACGTCATAAAGGCCGAGCCTACTCCGTATCTAAACAGCGCGTAAGCAAGAATAGAGCAGAAACTCTAGAGGTAGGGTAGCCCTGATGCCCTGTTAAGCGTCTCTCCACGTGTGTATATACAATTCCCCTCCTTTTGCTTCATAGTTACCATACCGAAACTTTAACAAATTAAGTGAGTTAAAAGCAATCCTGATTTGATAACCTTTTCTAAAGGAACACGACAGCGTTGGCTTTGAACCTGTCTGGGCGGTACTTAATAGTGAAACGAAAGTCTGCCAGCTGAGCAACCCAGCCATGCCCTGAGGCATTTAATTTGGCTGTTGAAAGGACATAAATCAAAGGATTATTGTATGAATAGGCAGTGAAATGTGAGTGGTAAAGGTAATCCCGGAAGCGCTCACAGCACCTGCTTTTCAGGCGGTGTCAGCGTTCGTGAACCATATCCTATTACCACCATTTTCCCTTTCTGTCTTTGGTGAAGGACTGCTCCCAGCCCCTCTTCTGATGCATCACATTGAAGCGTAAAGGGCTCGGTGAGATCTAGGTAGCCTAAGATGGGTGGCACAGTCAACTTGTCAATGAGAGAGTGCAGCCTTTCTTGATGGCTTGATGTCTGTGTCCAGTCAATGGGGCAAATTGGGGGCAAAATTACCTTTGTTTCCTATGTTCACCCCTTTCTTCTCTTTCCCCCTTGATACAGCGGTTTTGCTAACCTGGAAAAGTTTTGTATACATGTTCTGTAGTAGAAGAGAAATCCTAGCAGTTCTCTCAGGTCACCCACTGTTGCAGAGACACCACCTAACACCATGCGTCCAAGAAAGCGCGCCTTCCTCTTGAATGCTTCACACACCTGGACTCAGTTTGACACCATGCTTCTGGTATCGCTGTAGCACTCTTTAGATGCATTGAAGATGACCCTCGAAGCTGGAACTATGTACCAAGTTATCGTCCAGGTACGGTTGACACATGACATCTCTTAGGCCACACAAACACTCCTCCATGTTTCTTTAAAATTCGGCAGAGGCCGAGCTTAGGCCAAATGGGATTCTAGTCCAGTGTTATGAACCCTAAGGAGTGATGAATGCTGTTAGGGGTTTGCTCTGCTCATCTAAGAAGCCTTGGTGGTATAGGCAATACCCTGGTCCAGGACTGAAAACCAATAGCTGCCAGTAAGAGAGTCCAGCATGTCTTGTATTCTGGGAATTGGCAGTCAGGTAATGACTTTATTCCTACCGTACGTAGGGGAATTTAATCATGCCTATCTCTCTACATCGCTCCCAACTTTTCACCAAATTGTCATGTGCCCTACCAGAGACAATAAAACACTGGATTTACTGTATGCAAACGCACAGGATGCATACAGATCCACAGCCCTTCCTCCCCTTGGCAGGTCAGACCATAACCTGGTTCTAATTAGTCCCACCTACACACTCATTGTTCAGTGGCAACCGGTAACCACAAGGACAGTCAGGAGGTGGTCTCAGGAAACCCATGAGCTCCTGCAAGGGTGTTTTGAGGCTACAGACTGGGATGTGCTCTGCGAACCACATGGGAATAACATTGACTCCCTGACGGACTGTATAACAGACTACATCTCCTTCTGTGTTGATAATGTGGTTACTGCTAGGAAAGTGAGGTGCTTTGCAAACACTTTCCCACCAGTGACTTAAAAGTTCTGCTAAACAAGAAGAAGGCATTTAGGGACGGTGACAGAGAAAAGCGGAAGAGCGTACAGAGGGAGTTGAGAGTGAGGCTGAGAAAAAACAAAGAGGAGGAAGCATTCAGGAGAAAGCTGGAGAGCAAGCTCCAGCAGAACAACATAAGAGATTTGTGGTACATTATGAAAACCATAACCGGTTTCAAAGTGAAAGGAAATCAGGCAGAAGGCAGTCAGGAAAGGGCCAATGAGCTGAACGGGTTCTTTAATAGGTTCAGAACAGGGCCTTTGGCTAGCTCCCGGCCTCTGATAGCCACACAGACCCTACATCCTCCACCCTCACAAAGCCCCCCCCCCCCCTGCCCGTAAGTTAATTGGACCTCACCTACTCCCCCCCCCCCCAACATACTCTGACCCCCACCGAGAACCACCACTACCCCACACTTCTCTGACCTGTCTGTGTGTCTCCATCCGCCAGGTGAGAATGCAGCATGAGAGACTAGGCCAGAACAAGGCAGCAGGTCCAGATGGCATCAGCCCCAGGGTTCTGAACGCCAGCGTAGGTCAGCTATGTGGCATTCTACAGCATCACCTCAGCCTCAGCCAGGGGAGGGTGCCAGTGCTGTGGAAAACATCCTGCCTTGTACCAGTCCCCAAGAAACCCGCTCCCTCTGTCCTCAATGACTACAGAGCAGTTGCCCTAACATCACACATCATGAAGGTTGGTTTTGGCCCACCTGACTCCACAGGTGACCAGCTATCTGGACCCATTGCAGTTTGCAAAAAGGGTGGGGGATGAGGACGCCATCATCTACCTACTCCATAGAGCCCCCTCCCACCTAGACAAGTCGGGGAGCACTGTGAGGATCATTTTTTTTGATTTTTCATACAGCCAGTAATGTCACGTGAGAAGCTGGAGCTGATGCAGGTAGACACCACCACAATACCATGGATCATGGATGACCTGAATGACAGACCCCTGTTTGTGTGGCTGGGGATGTCTGTCTCTGAGCAGGCAGTCAGTGGCACAGGAGCGCTGCAGGGGACTGTGCTGTCCCCTTTCCTCTTCTCACTATACTCCTCAGACTTCAAGCATAACTCTTAGGCTTGTCATTTACAAAAGTTCTCAGACGATAGTGCGGTAGTTGGGTGTATCTGTGGTGGAGATGAGACAGAATACAGGCAGCTGGTGGATAACTTTGTTGCATGGAGTGGGGAACACCATCTTGTTGCAAAGACCAAGGAAATGGTGGTGGAATTCAGGAGGGCCAGGCCTGAGCTAAGCACCATCTCTATCCTTGGGGATAAAGTGCAGGTGGTAGAGAGCTATAAATACTTGGGTGTGCACATGAACAATAAACTGGACTGGAAGCAACAAACAGAGGCTGTGTACAAGGGACAGAGCAGACTCTACTTCTTGAGGAAACGTAGGTCTTTTAATTAGAGCTGTCCGTTAAACGCGTTATTAACGACGTTAACGCAAACCAAATTTAATGGCGTTAATTTTTTTATCGCGCGATTAACGCAATTATTTTAGAAAAAAAAAAAAAAAAACTTTTTTTTTTTCTTTGGCTCAAAACAAAGAAGCAGTAGCCTGACTGATATGTTCAAATGACATTTGTTCAAAGCAGTCGTTTAATTGCACTATAGGCTCTTTTTTTGTATCGTCCTGTTTTGATCAGTGTATATGCCAATGTTGTTATCAATAAAAAATCATTTGCACAAGGCAAGCCGATGCACTTCAGCATGTTGATAAGAGAATTAAAATGAGAAGAATTATGGGACAAAAAAATCAAGGGATATTTAGCATAGAAAAAGAATTTGCGATTAATCGCGATTAATTAGAGTTAACTATGACATTCATGCGATTAATCACGATTAAATATTTTAATCGCTTGACAGCTCTACTTTTAATGTGTGTAGCAAAATGTTACGTATGTTTTATCAGTCTGTTGTGGCAAGTGCCATTTTCTTTGCAGCCATCAGTTGGGGCAGCGGCATCAGGGCTTGTGACTCTAAAAAGCTTAACGAGCTGATTAGGAGGGCTGGCTCTACGCTGGGGACTGCTATAGTGTCCCTGTGGGTGGTGATGGAGAGAAGGATGGTACAAGTAAACAAGTGTTTTTAGTGGTAGGCTACGGCAGCTAAGCTGCAGAAAGGAGAGATTTAAGAATACTTTATTAACCTACTGCAATTGCACTTCATAAAGCTCCCCTATTAGTAAGGACAAAATAATATTAATTTAAACTTTAGCTTGAGCTGCTTATATAAACTTAGCACAAAAAGTTAGGAAAGTTGTGTTTGGTTGATTATTTCTCTGTGGTTACAATGCTTTTTGGCAATAAATCTTATACCGTTGGAAAGCCTGTGTAGTTCCCTTTCAAATGGTGCTCCATTTGTAAGGAACATACACTTGTGGGATGAGCAGCAGAGCTGAGCATGTGGGTTGCGTTCATGAAGAATTTGCCAGATCATCTCTGCCAATGCCAAACAGCTTATTCTGCCATTGACTCGTTTGGTGTATTGGATGATTGAAGTTTGAAGAAACAAGACGTATTGTTAATTAAACAATTTATTCATTTCACAAACAAGAGCCTCGGTAGCGTGTGGAAGAACCACACACAGCCACAACAGCCTAGCAATTCCTCATCATGCTGGTCACCAGCCTGGTCACACACCGCTGTGGGTGGCATCCCATTCTTCAACAAGCATTTGTCGCAAGTCAGCCAACGTGGTTGTGTTGGTCACTCTGGCACAAACAGCACGCCCAAGCTGATCCCACAAGTTTTCAATGGTGTTGAGGTCAGGACTGCTAGCAGGCCATTCCATCCTCTCCACTCCCACATTCTGGAGGTAGTCTCTGATAAACCCCGCCCTGTGGGGGCGAGCGTTGTCATCTTGGAGGATAGAGTTCGGTCCCAGACTGTGGAGATATGGGATTGCCACTGGTTGTAGAATCTCATTGCATTGAGATTGCCTCCAATGATGACAAGCCTCGTTTTTCCAGTAAGGGAGATGCCACCCCAAACCATCACACTGCCTCCACCAAAAGAGTTATTCTATCGGTGCAGCAATAAGCATTGCGTTCTCCACGTCTTCCCCATACTTCGACCCTACGATCCAACTGCCATAGGCAGAATCTGGACTCATCACTGAACATAACGTTCCTCCATATGTTCAGGTTCCAGTGCACGTGTTGCCGACACCAGCGCAAACGGGCCTGACGGTGAAGGGCAGTCATGGCAGGACTCCTGGGAGCCCTATGAGACCGGAGGTTGGCTGGGTGTAGTCTGTTCAGGATTGTCTGGGCAGAGAGCCGTCCGCCATTTCGTCCTGCAAACCTTGACTGCAAATCTGTAGAAGACAGCCTACGGCACCTAAGTGCTGACAGGGTGATGAAATGGTGATCTTATGGTGTCGTCTTCTTGGGACGCCCACGTCGCGGCCTGTCTTTGACATCCCCCGTTAGGGCTGGGCGATATGGACAAAATCTTATATCACGATATGAGTAATTTTATATCATGATATGGATATATATCACAATATGGTATTTTTGAAGTAAATTAAAATAATAAATGGCTTAAAATAACCATACTTCACATTTGATCAGTTTTTTCTTTTATTTTGAACTGGAATTTCCATGCTTACAAAGGAGTAAGTAGCGAACAATCTGTCATTAACTGCAGTGTCATATAGTGCAAACATCTTGTAAACATTGAACTGTTTTTTCAATACAAATAACATTTTTTTTTTTTAAAGGTGTGCTTCACACCTGCCTGGCTGTCAGTCAGTGCAGTGTAATATAAAATAAAAATCACAGCATCACACAAATATTTTAAATACTAATTATACACTTATAAAATAAAGTTATGTGCTGTGCAAATAGCTGGTGGTAAAAATAGAACTGTTTCTTCAATACAAATGAGATTTTTTTTCAAGTTAACAGGTGAGTCTCACACCTGCCTTGCTTCAGTCAGTGCAGTGCAATATAATTTTTTTTTTTTTTTTTTTTTTCTCTCTCGGTATTAACGATATGGCCAAATCTCTCCCGGTAGACACTTTCATATCGTCCACGGTATGATATCGTCATATCGCCCAGCCCTATCCCCCGTTATATAGAACTTGGCCTTCAGTTTGGAGACGGTACTAGGGCTCACTCCAAATAATGCCGCAACTTGTTTTTGCGGAACACCAGCTTGAAGTTGCCCAATCAGGTGCCAATTAGGTGCCAATTAGGCACCTGATTGGCAGCACCTGGGGGTACCAGAAGCTCAAAACAATTCTCAATAGCATTAGCATCAGCAAAATATCCTGTTTGGCAATGGCAGAAAAGTTTGACAAATGTTTCATGGGCGCAACCGACATACTCAGCGCTGCTGCTCATCCCACAAATGCATGTTCCTTACAAATGGGGCAGCATTTGAACTAAACAGGCTTTCCAACGGTATAAGATTTATTGCCAAAAAGCATTGTTATCACAGAGAAATAATCTACCAAACACAACTTTCCTTACTTTTTGTGCTAAGTTTATATCAACCTGTATTTTTAATTTTGTACTTGTATATTGAACCCCTGTATATTGGACCATCCATTCCACTTTTTCTATCCTAGGCTAGGTATTGTGGGCTCATGGTTTTGTATAGGTGGGATATGTATGCATACATGTGTTGTGTTGTGTGTGTATGTATGTTGGCTGCTGGAACATCTAAATTTCTCTGCTGAGATGAATATCGTATATCTTATCTTATATCTCATCTTAAAAAGGTCACTGCCTGTGTTGTGTTAATATTCAACCAAAGTGTGCGCTCTCGGTGCGTGTGCGTGCGTGTGTGTGTGTGTGTGTGTGTGTGTGTGTGCGTGTGAACTGCACTGATGTTGACAGCCTCTCGCTGGTGTGTGTGCTGCGTCCCCCCATTGGTTCTCATCAAGGTTCTATTTTTAGTGCGTGCAGAGTTTAGGGATTACTGACGTCATTCTGAACAACACAAAACCAACCGTTTCTCCTCCTCTCCTTGAAACACACCGATTCCCGCATGGACCCAGGGACCGCCTCTCACGGCTGGACTGGGTGTGCGCGTCTGCGTGTGTACAACCCAGCACGTACCTTTGTATGTGTGTCAGCATGTCTGTGTGTTTTCATTTGCGCGTGTGTGTCAGTGTGTACACGTGTGTTTGAGTTTATGTCAGCGTATACTGTACGTGTGCATGTGTATGTTTGTATGCGTGTCCGCGTGTACGTATGTGTGTGTGTGTGTGTGTCAGCACGTACGTGTCAGGACAGGATGTACGTGTGTTTGTGCATGTGTACGTGTCTGTGTAAGTACATATGTGTGTATGTCAGTGTGTACCTGGGTGCATGCATGAGTACGCAGGACGTGTCTGTCTGTGTCTGTCTGTCTGTCTGTCTGTCTGTCTGTGGCGTAGGTGAGACTCACACAGGTGGGAGGGCAGCCGGGCGGGGTCCTCCTCCATGCGGCCGGTGGGCCGGGCGGCGGACTGAAAGAGAACGAGCACACACACACACGCACACACGCGCACACACACACACACGTCACTGAGGGGGCTTTTGCTTTGGTAACACTTTCTTTTAAACAACTCAGATTAATCTACTTTCTGACATTATCTAATTTAAATTGCTGTTCAAAACCTGTCGTCCACACACGTCTACAGGAACGACCGGGTTCCCACATCTCACTTTCACTTCAGAAGAGGAAGTGCAATGTTGTATTTGACTAAACAAATTTCTTCCAATGCCTAGCCAAACTCGGGGCACTTTAAATTTGAAAGTGGCATCAACGTTTATAAGAAGACGCAGAAGAAGGGACGATTAGGAATAAATGTTGCATGGGTGAAGTGACCCACCACGCAACAATACAAACAAAAAACTCAATCTCCCAGCCCATGAAGTCTCTCCATCACATAGGCGTGTAAGGACTAACTAGTTACCAAACCAGTTTACCATTGAGTCGTCACTCGAAAGTCCGAGGGCTAACCACACCCTCTTATAAAACAACCGTCCTGGAATTTATCACTCCGTCAACACTATACCACGTATTATACCACACGCCAGGTTATTTTAAGAGAATGGATCAGACAGACAAAACTGGCCTACCATGTATAACCCAGTCAACACTACAACAGATTTCAAAAGGCTCTGCTTACCTGTGCCCGCTGTTACCTGTGCCGGCTCGCCAAGTTGAGTTGTCCGGATCGCGGCCTTCCGAGCTTGCTCCCCAATTGATGAAAAACTATTTTGATTCTTTGTTGTGTGGTGGTCTCGTGCCTCCTCTATGACTCGGAGAGTGGTAAATGTTCAACACGTGGTTTATTCTAACAGAGACACAAGGTAAACGAGCTTGAGTTCTGGAGGTGGTTCATGAAGCATCTCCCAAACACAGGTAAACAAACAGTTTATATTGGGAGTGGGAGGAATGGTAAATAAGCCACGCCTACACGTTCTAGTTTACCCAGGTAAACCTTTGGTCTGTCTTGGCTTTAGCGGAATGGCCATGTTTGTAGTCTTTAACTTATCTACAAAATCATCAAACCTTATATGGTGTTGTCCATTACGTGGAGAACCATTCATAACTGTTGACACATGTCATCAGAAATAGCATAGACTAAAATAATTTACATCACCAACCCTTTCCTAGCCCTTAATTTTATTTTTTAACGCTTTAGAGCGTGCATGTTCCTTATTTAGTCATCCCGGAAGAAACTTAGGTTTCGTTTTCCAATCATAAGAAAAGGAAACTCATGCCGACTGCTGCCGTGAATAACCGCGACCCTTAACAAGTCTAAACGAAAGACAAGTCTATCGTTTAGACTTGTCTTGCTTCGTTTCTGTGTGTGCAAAAAAAAACTGTTGGGGGACAACCTACCTATGCCTCTATGCTAAAACCACCACTGCTCTCACTCCAAGTTGTACACGGCTGTGAACTCGGTGGGTTCATGGACCTTGTGAAGAAAGGGTGGGTCGCGTTTATTCACGGCAGTAGTCGGCATGAGTTTCCTTTTCTTACGATTGGAAAACGAAACCCAAGTTTCTTCCGGGATGACCAAATAAGGAACATGCACGCTCTAAAGAAGGGTAATAAACAGCACTGAAAAACCTCTTATTAACATCATTGTATAATAGGTTTTAGATCATATCTTTAAGTTATTGATTATTTTTTTCCATATCTATTATTTATTTATTTGTTATCAATTGTAGTAATACAATAACGACATAAAGTACAACTAATATAGGGCTGTACACACCACTTTGCACAATCTTTGAACACAACCCATAGGTAAGTTGTAGGTCTACTGGCTTATGAATATCATACATCCCATTCTTTCCTTTTGTGATACTATTTAAACTTTCTTGACGGGTAACAACTCTGCGCTAGACCCGTCTCTGTCTCTCCCATGGGCGGTACAGCGCTCTGTTGCCCTCTGGTGGCAGAGACGCACCACGCCCCTCAGAGGACGAGTCGGGAAAAGTGGGCCACCGTGAGGGCGCAATGGTCAGCGATACTCTTTCCTGCTCGCTTCCTCCGCTCCGTGGCTGCACAGATATCCATGGGGCAATTTATCCAAGCGGGTGTCTCTAGATGGGGGCGGACACGCCATACTGATCACCTGTCATCAGTGAGGTGCGGATCAGAGTTCATGTATGGGGAGTCTCCCCAGACGTCGCCGACTAGCGGTCCATCATCTGAAGAGCGTCTTTGATGACTGTGGACGGAGGGAGGAGGGGGGGGGGGGGGGGGGTTGGATGTTGAGCGGCCACTTCCCTTCATGTGCTGGGAGATTGAGTTACAGTGGGAATCTGACACCCTGATACACACTCCCACACAGGGGTATTGCCCGGACTAGAATAGCCCCTTTTCACAGAGGACAAACACAAGTCACTCAGCAGTACTATAGGGGTATGCTGCTCTCGTATCAGGGCACTGGTAGTAGAATTGTGATTGCTTGTTGAGGGAAGTTTAGATTTTTTTTTATTTGATTTGGATAACCGTTCTGCTGTTGAGTCGGACTCTGTCTCTGGTATTTCCACAATGAGACTCGTAGAAGGGGTTACCTCAGCCATGGTTGATACGTCATATTTCAGTGAGACACCCACTTTTACGTCGGGCACTTTGGACCGCTGCCCATAAAATAGATACAGAACGGGTCCTTTCTATTAAGCTTCAGGTGAAGTTATTGTTATTTTTTTATTTCAGTAGAAGGCCTCCAAATGGTCCACCAAATGTCCAAGCGTTTACGTATATCAATACATATTATTATTATTAAACCTCAGGCATTCCAGATTAGAACGACGGGTCCAGACCCCAAAGCCCCCCAGAGCCCCCTAAAACCCTTCTCGCAAGCGCAGGGTGGGGGGGGGTAGGGCTGTTGTTAGGGGGCATAGTGCCGTGGCGTCGGGACGGCATTCGAGAAAGCGCCGGGGTTGCGATGTGCGGGCGTGGCTCTGGGAACAGATGTGGGCGGGGGGGGGGCTGGGTAGGGCTGTTGTGAGGGGGCGGACCTGAGCAACCTGGGCGGCGAGTGATCCATGACCGCAGCCTTCTCCTTGTACGTGAGCAGGAACTCCGGGTAAATCTGAGGCCGGTCGAAGACGACAAAGATAGAGGGCGAGAGGATGTTGTTGGCGCAGCTGTCGTAGAAGAGGGTGTCCCCGCCGTCCTTGGAGGGCGGGCGCACGTAGCCGGCCGCGCCCAGGGTGTGGTCACCAACCAGCACCCGGGACACGAACAAGGAGTGGACCGTCGAGGCGTTCCGGGTGAAGTTGTGGGAGTAGCTGGCGTCCCGGGCGAAGTAACTGCCTGGGGATGGGGGGAGAGGGGAGACAGAGGAGGGGAGAGGGGAGACCGAGGTGGAGATAGAGGAAAAGAAAGAGAGGAGAAGAAAGAGGAGAGGAGGAGGAAGAGTGACAAGATAGGAGAGGAAATATAAAGTGTTGCTTTAACTTCAGGTAATTCATTTGATTGTGCTTTGAAACATGAACCATCTTTCTATCGAATACATGCAGAAAATAGCAAAAAACAATACATCTTATCCAAGCCGTTCCTACCCATGTCAGTTGTTAAAGTAGCAGTCTGTAGGATTTAGTGGCATCTAGAGGTGAGGTTGCAGATTGCAACCAACCGAATATCACCCCTCCATCACCTTTCCCTTTCAAAAGACATGGTAGGTATTGACCAGCTTTAGCTCATAGTTTGATATCGAAGTATGGCAGCGATTATGATTTAACATTTTAAACCTAAATTCTGGAGCAGTTTGTCCGTCCTAGGCTACTGTAGAAGCATGGCCGTCTCCAAGTCATGGGCTCATTGTCAAATTAACAACGATAATTTTTTAAGGGCTATACAATAACTAAAACACACTTATGAATATAAAATCTTTGCAAAGTCTGTTCTGCTAGATGCCCCTCATCGTACAAACTGCACCTTTAAATCCTGCAGCGTTGTCGTAGCAGTTAGCTTACCCTTGCCGTAGGAGGTCCCGTGGGTTCCACAGATCCTCCAGTCAAAGTTCGAACAGCAGATGGCGTTGATGAACTTGGGGTCTGTGCCGTGGAACAGCTTCCTCTCGGCCACATTACGACCCTCATTCCTTTTCTTCATTTGTTCCCTTTGCCTTTTAAAAAAACAAGATAAAAAAAAGGTTAAAATTACAGTTGATCATTATTCGTGTTTTCGTTATAAAAACTCACTTTTTTTATAACGTTATAAAGCATTGCAAAAAATAACGATAACGTTATAAAGATAAGATAATGTTATAACGTAAGATAACGTTATAAAAGCGTGATCCAACCGATAATGCAAAGCTTAAAAAAACTGGTTAAAATGACAGTTGATCATAATAAGCTTTATCGTTTTGAGTCCCTTGTGTCTGCCATTCTACAGCTTTTCCGACCAACCGACGTACAACTGAAATTGGTCCCAGAGAAACTTGTTCTGAATTCTCTCGATCTTCACAATGTCAAAGGCGGTCATCGTCTGACGAAACAGCGTCTCCACCTTCTTGTATTCCTTTGATGAATCTTGCAGCAGTACTTTCTACCAGAGACAGAGGAGAGAGCTCTTAATTTACCCTTGAGAACAGTTAGAACAACCCAAAGGTGTATGTCATGAGACTCATCTTTTTAAACACTATTAACTAATCTTTTTAAATAAATCCTAACTTTATTAATCACCAGGATGTCATCACCATCAATACTGGATAAAAATCTGAACACGGTTAACAGCATCTCTCTAATAATGAATATAATCTTCTAAAAGCACATGGAATTTATGATCTCGACCTAAAAAGGCAGGTAATGTTGTTGCATGTAACCCTTCTATGTAACCCTATAAAAAGGATTATAATTACCTTGTATCCAATCTCAGGAACCTGGGTCTTGTCCCAGTGTCTGGGAAAAGCTTGGACATTTGGTGGACCATTTGGAGGCCTTCTACTGAAATAAAAAAATAACAATAACTTCACCGGAGGCGTAATAGAAAGGACCCGTTCTGTATCTATTTTATGGGCAGCGGTCCAAAGTGCCCGACGTAAAAGTGGGTGTCTCACTGAAATATGAGGATCAATGTTAGGACAGAGGTGTGACGGCAGATCTGGCGACACAAAGTCGCCTTACTGGTGCACTCAGCGGCACTTTCTGAGGTCGTACAATCGTCGGTAATGTTTTTTATATTGTCTAACTTCACCTGAAGCATAATAGAAAGGAACCGTTCTGTGTCAATTTTATGGTTAGCGGTCCAAAGTGCCCGATGTAAAAGTTAGCTGTGTCTCACTGAAATCTGAGGGTCAATATTAGGCCAGAGGTGTGACAGCAGATACGGCAATACAAAGTCGCCTGAATTTCCCAAAGCTTCCTGGTCATAAAGCAGGAAAAGTGAAAGTGATAGGATTCATCAGGGTTGGGCCTGGGTATGCTTTTTTTTTATATTGTCTAGTGCAGTGGTTCTCGAGTGGGGTTACCCGTACCCCTAGGGGTACTTTGGAGTACTGCAGGGGGTAATCAGAAAATCGTAAAGATAAAGGTCCCATGGCATGCTACTTTATGGATCCTTTAATATAGATATTAGTGGACCCCAAACACAGTATTTGAAGACGTTCCCGAAATTCTGCCGTGTTGCAAAATTACAGCCACTACGAGCCAGTCGCACATTGAGCTTTCCCCAATTGCGCCGTTTCGGTGTCTGTAGCTTTAATTCAAATGTGGAGGAGAGAGGTGGGTCAAGGAGGGCGTTGGGGGTGCGGCCCTAAGCAGCTTGTGGCCACGGTACCATGCGCTCTGTTTACAGGGGATGTATCGCAATGGCGAGGCGCACACAGCCTTTGGCCGTATTCTGTAAATATTCGGTGTTCTGGAAATCAGGCTAGTGTTGTTGTTGTTGCTAGCTAGCGCCGCCGCTTAGCATGTACTTCACAACTCTATTGTCCACTCGAGGCACGAAAATAAACAGCGACAAAATCGAATATTGTTGACACCACTATTAATCACCCCATTGGGTCATTTCGAGTACTTTGCTATGCCCTTCAGACTCACCAATGCCCCCGCTGTCTTCCAGTCCCTGGTCAAGATCCCCCCGTTTGTCAGATCGCCACACTCACACTCAATCCGAGGTACGCCTCGTTCAGAGACAGCAGCCAGGCCCCAGTTCCGGCCCCCAAATCTCTTGTTCGTCCCGGACGCTGTACGGTCCAGGGTACTGGTCGGGGACCATTCCTCCAAGCTCACCTGCCACCCAGGAATTGCCCACACTTTGGACTTCATCCGCCACCGATTTGTTGGTCTACCATGGACGCAGACGTCCGTGCGTTTATTGTGGCGTGCGCAACCTGCGCCCGGAATAAGACCTCGACCCGTCCCCGTTCCGGTCTGCCTCGGCCCCTACCCATTCCTAGCCGTGGTCATACATCGCCCTGGACTTCGTCACCGGTCTGCCCGCGTCCGAGGGCAACACCACCATCCTCACCGTGATCAAACTTTTCTCCAAGGCCGCGCACTTCGTCGCTCTTCGTCGCTCTTCGTTGCTCTTCCCAAGCTTCCCTCATCAAGACAGCCAGCAGATCTCCTGGTCAGGCACGTGTTCCGCCTGTATGGCATCCCTGAGGACATAGTTTCCGACAGGAGTCCCCAGATCACCTCTCACGTGTGGCATGCGTTCTGCGCGCCTCTAGGGGCCACACCCAGCCTTTCCTCCGGGTTCCACCCCCAGTCCAATAGACAATCAGAGCGGGCAAACAAGGAGATGTAGGCAGCGCTCCGCTGTACCTCCCACGCCAGTCCCTCCTCCTGGAGCTCTCAGCTTTTCAGAGTATGCCGACAATACGCTAGTCAACGCATCCTCCGGCTTATCCCCGTTCATGGCCTCACTGGGCTACCAACCACCCCTGTTCCCCAAATTGGAGGTCGAGATCTCAGTCCCGTCGGTCCAGGTCCACATGCGCAGGTGCCAGCGCACTTGGAAGCGCACACGCGCTGCGCTTCCCTGCGCATCCTCCCGCTCCCAATGGCAGGCCAATAAGCGCCGTCTACCTGCCCCCCAGTACGCTCCCGGACAGAGGGTGTGGCTTCGGGCATGGGACCTTCCCTTGAAGGGAGTTCCTCCCGAACTCTCCCCCTGCTTCATCGGCCCGTTTGAGATCAAGACTATTATCAACCCCTGTGCTGACTTCCCCCATCCCTCCGTGTACATCCGACCTTCCACGTCTCCCAGGTCAAGCCCGTCTCCACCAGCCTGTTGTCTCTCCCAGCTCCGCCCCCACTCCACCCATCTGGAGGTACGACGCTGCGGCCGGGGTCACCAACACCTCGTCGACTGGGAGGGGTATGGTCCTGAGGAGCGCTCCTGGGTTCCCCGGAGTCGTACTCTGGATGCCTCGCTCATCCGGGACTTCCATCGGGATCACCCGTCTGTTGTTGGGCGTCCACCGAGAGGCGTCTGTCGAACCGTACCGCTTGCTTCGCCCCAGCTTGTCACCTTCCCCGTCACCCAATAAACCCTGTTTCCTTTTACCCCGTCTCTGCCTCCCTGTGTCCAGCGCTTGGGTCCCCTTCGCCCCGTTCCTTAACAGCCAAAGTTCCTTTCCCCCAATTCCATATCAACCATGGCTGAGGTAACCCCTTCTACGAGTCTCATTGTGGAAATATCAGAGACAGAGTCCGACTCAACAGCAAAACGGTTATCCCAATCAAATAACAAAGACACTTGCGTTACAGTGTGTGTAATCACACACACTGTAACGCAAGTGTCACACACACACACACACACACACACACACACACACACACACACACACACGTGGCGCTCGCACGTCGTATCTCATTGGTGGGCCAAATTCTCTGGGCTGACAAGGCAGAAAGAGGGGAGGTGGCATCTCCCCTTATGACGAGATACTGGGAAAATTCCAAAACGGCGCGTATGAGCTTTGTTTTTTCAAAGGCAGAGCAGAATGCCTAGTGCTCGTTTTACACCCAACAAAATTTCTAGCTGCTGTCGAAGCATAGGTAGGCTAGGGGAACTCATATTAATGTTAGAAAACCTCAGAAATTGAAATATTCATGCCATGGGATCTAAAACTTTAAATTCTGAATAATATAATAGATAATAGAAAACCTTATTTAACGTGAACATTTTAATGTTCATGTTTCCATACATATTTTCACACATTTTTATTTTACTTGGCAAAAACAAAATATTAGAGGGGGTACACTAGTAGAAAGAGTTTGAGAGCCACTTGTGTATCGGGACCAAGACATTTGACTTCTCTTCTCGTCCGTCCTCCAGGTGGAACGCACCTTGTCCTGATGTCCTGCACGTCGTCAGAGGACAGGAAGCGAGGCCGTCGCCTCACCAGCCTCTTGGTGCCGTGTCTCTTATTGGTCTGGATCATGTCTGCAAAATGCAAAGAAATTCAAATCTAATGATGCTACGTTTCAATTGAGTCATCCAGCAGACGCTGTCTGGAGCGACTCACAGAGAGTTCACATAACAGATCATTGATAAAGGGTTGACTTGATACCAGAAGGTTGCTAGTTCGATCCCTGGCTCCTCCTAAATGAGTGTTGAGGTGTCCATGAGAAAGCCACCTCACCCTAACCTCATTTGACAAATGTGTATGGTTGTATGGCGCTTACAACCTTTGGATGAAAGCGTCTGCTAATTGCCCTAAATGATAATGCAGTGAGCTTGGGGTTTAAACCAGCAACCTTTTCTGCCAAGGGGTTGAAACTCCCTAGCAACGTCACAATCCCTCCCCCGTCGTATGACAATCTATGCCAGCTCATGGGGTGTATAATGATGGGTGGGTCGAGGGCTGGGGGGGGGTAACGGTGGCCTCACCCTGGAGGCTGAGTGTGTAGGCATGGGACCCTGCGGTGAACTCCACCACCTCCTGGGGGTCGTTCTGGAACTTCTGCTCCAGCTCTGTGCTGCTGTTGGGCTGGAGAGAGCAAATGGCAAACGAACACACACACAAACACACATGCACACACGCTCACCAATATGCACGCGCACCAACATGCACGCACACGCACACACACACACACACACACACACACACACACACACACACACACACACACACACACACACACACAGAGTAATGGTTTTAAACACATGCGTTCTTTGGTAAAGAATATCTGTTTATTTGTTCAAATCAGTTCTTCGAATAAAATATTTGAGCACAATTGATAGCATATTTTTACTCTCCCGCCAATTATCTAGCCTGCCGCTCTTTGCAGGTACTCTACTAAAGGCGCCGCTTTGCAATGGTGCTGAACTCACCGGTGAATCGTACTGGTTCCAGTTCCCATTCCCTTCCTCCCAGTACCAGAGCCACTCAGTGGTGAGTAGGAGGGTAGGCATGAGGACTGAGGAGATGGAGGAGAGACGCCTGACCTTCTGGAGTCCACACGTCATGGTGCCAAAGCACACCGCTTCTACATCAACCGTGCTGCAGGAAACACATCACACACCGTTGACCCTCGGTATGTGGGTTTAGAGAGAAGTACAGCATAAAAACGCCACACAACATTTGTTTAACCAATTCAATGATGAAAAATAGACAGGATTTAAGGGATACTAGAAATCAACAGATGCAAACTGAGGTTTCAAACTGGGATTAAACGGAGTAGGCTTATTTAAACTAAAATGGTTTTGAACTGGGATTAAACCGGCTCATTTAAAGATCCCATGGCATACTAATTATGAATGCTTTTATATAGCTGTTAGTGGGCCCCTAATACTGTACTTGAAGACGTTCTAGAAATTCAGCCTTGGAGCCGAATTACAGACACTACGAGCCAGTCCCACAATGAGCTTTCCACAAACATGCCGTTTATTAGAGGCGGGTCAAGATGGAGGGTAGGGGTGTGGCCCTGAGCAGCTGGCGGTCACGGTACTATGCACTCATTTTACATTGGATGTATTGCAATGGCGAGGCACACACACAGCTTTCGGCCGTGTTCTGTAAATATTCTAGAACACTCCGGGTGCTCCGGCGGGAGTCCTGGAGCTCTCTATCTAAATAATATCCTATTCCACATAGATATTTATATCATATAATATATATTGTCCTGGCCAAAAGCTGTGTGCGCCTCCAGACGATATTATGAATCTGAAAACGACTGCGTTGGGTTCTCCGACGTCTCTGGTTCTTCCACTTCCACATCAATCTGAAGTAGACTGAACCGCGGCATGGAGGAGAAAAGGATTGCTGCCAGCGATTGTTGTTGTCCATCGGCAGCAGGCAGCATTCTCCTCCAGGTCGCGGTTCATGTACTTCAGGGAGACTAAGGCCCCGTTTACAACCAAAGGGGAGATTTCTGATAACACCTGTTATGTGTTGTCGTGCCAACTAAGAGAAACGGGGTTTTAGGTTCTCAAGTGTCACATTATGCCAGAAAACGCTTCACGTCATGTGAGCGCCCGCTGTCTCTCCACACGAACGAATCTCACGCGATATAGGGGGATTATTTGTTCATCAACACGGCGGATGCGCGCGCAGAATGATTGCAAAAGAAAATTGGTTTGACTGGTTGCCATGGTTATCTCCGTGTTGTTCATTTGCAGTTGCGATGTTGTCAGCTTACTGTTACATTAAATTGTATTCCGAAAACGCGGTTATATGCTATAGAGTCAGACCCTCGGATGAATTTCAAATTATAAATATGCACACTTTGGGCCCTATTTTAACGGTCTGAAACGCAAGTGAGAAGCGCCAAGCGCAAGTTGCTTTGTGGGCGGTTCTATGGTGATGTCGCTAGTTTACCGGCGCAAAAGATGAGTCTTGCGCCCGGCGCCTATCTATAAATAATATAATAATACATTTCATTATAGTGCCCTTTTCATCTGAAGATCTCAAAGGGTTACATCCTGGTGGAAACCAGAAGCCAGTGCAGTGAGTGGAGGATGGGGTAATGTGCTCATGCTTGCGCACTCTCATCAGGATCCTAGCTGCGGAGTTTTGTATGTATTGGAGCCTCTGCAGGCTCATGCTAGGGATCCCGATGAGTAGTGCGTTACAAAAGTCCAGTCTGGAGGAGATAAAGGCATGAACTTGTTTTTCAGAGTCTGAGAGGAAGAGAATGGGGCGGAGTTTGAAAATGTTGCGGAGGTGATAGAAGGAGGTCTTGCAGAGGTGGTTGATATTTGATTCAAAAGTGAGTTGGAGGTCAATTTTTACACCAAGATTTGTGACTGTTGATGAGAGAGGGATATTTGAGCCAGAAACAGTGATGCTGGTTATGGATGATGATTTGGTCTGGTGAGAGGTGGCGACCAGGATGGCTTCGGTTTTTGAGCTGTTGGGTTGGAGGAAATTGTGCTCCATCCATACCTTTATCTCCTCCAGGCACGTGGGGAGTTTTGATGGGGATGACGGTGACGTTGAAGGTGGGCTGGCAGCCGTGGCATTGAAATAGAGCTGTGTGTCGTCGGCATAGCAATGGAATGAAAAACCATGGCGGCTGATGACCGGCCAAGGGGGATGAGGTAGAGGATGAAGAGGATGGGCCCAAGGACTGAACCCTGGGGGACACCGCAAGTGACTGTGTGTGGGTTCGATTTGATGGGACCCAGGGAGATGCATTCTATCCGGTTTGTGAGGTATGACTGGAACCAGCTGAGGGGAGTGCCAGTGAGTCCAGTGGTGAGGTGGAGGCGGTTTAGTAGAATGTCATGGTCGACTGTCGAAAGCAGCAGAGAGATCAAGAAGGTGAGGGGAGCCAGCGTCGGATGACCTCAGGAGGTCGTTTGTAACTCTTACGAGTGCAGTTCCTGTGCTGTGGGCGGAGCGGAAACCGGACTGGAATTTATCGTAGAGGTTGTTTAGTTTGAGGTGGTTTTGAAGGCCGGTGGCAACTGCTTTCTCAAGTACTTTGGATATGAAGGGGGATTGGAGATGGGCCTGTAGTGTGATAGGACTTCTGGGTCAAGGGGGTGTTTTTTGAGCAATGGTCTGATTATGGCTTTCTTGAAGAGGGGGGGGATGTGACCAGTTTGGAGAGAGTGATTTATAACAGGTGATCACGGGACTGAAGACAGTGATATGGGTTTTTACCAGGGAGGTTGGGAGAGGGTCCAGGGCACAGGTGGAGGGTTTCATCTTCCTGATGATGTTCTGCACCTCTTCTGATGAAACCACAGGAAAGCAGTTTAGGGGTTGTGAGATGGCATATGTATATGGGGGAACGGTTTGGGTGGGAGGACTGGAAAGAGCAGAGCGAATATTTTCAATCTTTGATTTGAAAAAGTCCATGAAGTGATTTCACTGTTCTTCTGTGGTGCCAGTAAGTGGGAGGGATTGTGGTTTGAGAAGATGGTTGACAGTTAAGAGGAGCTGTTTGGAATTTCCTGGATTGTTTCTGATGGCGTCAGAGTAAAAAAGTGAAGTCCCTCTTTAAGAGACTTTGAATACTGTAGTAGATGCTCCCAGAAGATTTGATTGTGAACAGTGAGGCCAGATGTTTTGTATCGCCGCTCAAGGACTCGCCCTGCTGCCTTCATCTTCCGCAGCCCATCTGAGAAGCAGGGCGCTGGGCGGGTGAAGGTGACTGCTCTGATTTTAACAGGTGCATGGTGATCCAGGAGGCTACTCAGATGGCTGTTGTAGTAGTCCACTGCTTCGTCGGCTGATGAGAAGAGTGTGGAGAGATGCTTAAAGTCTGCTGCCAGGTGTTCTTGGTTAATGTTTTTGAGGTTTCTAAAGCTGATATTTCTTCTAGGCTTTGAGAGGCTGGATGAGGATGGCAACTCCATATAAATTATCTTGTGGTCAGAGACACCAAGGTCATACACCTGCAGGTTAGTGAGAGGGGCAGAGTTTGCGATGACCAGGTCCAAAGTGTGCCCCCTGGTGTGTGTGGGGCCATCAACAAGTTGCTTTAGATTAAAGCAGTCCAATAGTTGAAGAAATTCAGCAGCAAAGCGGCAGGAGGGGGTGTCGACGTTGATGTTCATATCACCTGAAATGATAACATTGGCAGAGGATGTGCAGAAAGTTGTGAGGAGAGTTTACATCTCAGGGATGAAAGATGTGTTCAGTTTTGGTGGTCGGTAAATAAGGAGGAACAGCACGGAGGAAGGGGGTTTACATTTAAAAGCAAGGCATTCATATGAAGAGAGTTCAGGCAGGGGCTGCAGAGATAACTCCAGATCACTGCGATGGATGACTGACAGGCCGCCACCACAACCTTTACTGCGGGCTTTCTGGAGGTATCTATATCCTGGGGGACAGCTCTCATTTAAGGAGGAGAAAGTATCTGGTTGGTGCCAGGTCTCTGTGATGTACATAAAATCCAGACATTTATCCAGTATGATCATGTATTAGGCAGGATTTGTTGCTGATTGATTGGGCGTTAAAAAGTTCAATTTTGCTGCTGGATGAAGCAACGAATCTTGCAACATGGTCTCACAGGAATCCGTGAAATGACTACGGTCGGACGCTTAACTCGAAATCCGTGGCCACATCACGGAAACACGCCGATATCCGTGTTGAGCCACGGAATAACAGTGTCATTTACTTGCATTGGAGCAAATTCCGTGGCCACATCACGGACAATTGAAGTGATTCCATCAGACCACCACGGATTTTGAGTTAAGCCCCCGCTGTGGTCAAATGTGGCACACACACAGATTGAAACGGGAGCACACACACAGATTGAAACGGGAATCTGTGTGTGTGCCACGGAATATCATTGTCATTTACTTGCATTGGAGCAACTTCCGTGGACACAACAAGGACAATTTAAGTGTTTCAGTGAGACCACCCCGGGTTTTGAGTTAAGCCCCCGTAGTCGACTCGCTCGTTGAAACGGGGATCCGTGTGTGAGCCACGGAACATCAGCGTCATTAACTTGCATTGGAGCGAAATGCAAGTTTCCGTGATGTGTCCACGGATTTCGTGTTATTCGTCTGTAGTCATTTCACGGATTCCTGTGAGACCAGGTTGAATCTTGGCAGTGGACGTAGCAGACTAGAATCCACTCCCCGTTTTCCATCCAGCTCCCTGAGAGGTGTTGCCATGGAGATGCCCAAACGACTTATCCAGTAGGAGACAACGCTCTGATGACGTCTGTGAGGTGCGACAACTACGTGACAGTGACCAGATAGCCGGTATGGAAGGACTTTTCTGTGGGTTGAGGAACTTTTTTCGGGAGCCTCTGTGGATATAGTTGTAATGTCCGGTGGGGTGAAGAAATTTTTTGAGATTCATCAGCTGGTCGACGGAGTAACTCAACATAGTGGTGCCGGCGGCAACGGTGGAAAAAGTACACTGCAGGTAGTGTGCTAGCAGCAACAGGTAGGCAACCGCTAGATTTGAAAAGGTCCACTGGTCGGACGCGTAAAGTGAAAAGTTTAAAAGACTAAAAAGATTTAAAACAGAGAGCGCTAGCATCCTCCCCAGTCCCGATCTAAAAATGGTTGGTCTGAAGTAGACTAATTACCCGTGGGTGTGGTTGGGCGTAACGTGCAATTAACCAATGAGAGTGCCAGCTCTAATCCCCTTTAAGAGCCATGAGCGCATTTGAATCTGACGAGTTGATATTTTGACAGCGCGTCTGCAGTCTCCGATGTGCCGTATTCTTGAAGAAAGTAGTCCAATCCGGATTGCTTATAACTCACTTTATTTGTTAAAGTATTTCGGTATGGTAACTATGAAGCAAAAGGAGGGGAATTGTATCGAACATGAGTGTGAGCGACAAACAGCCAGCCTCTGTATCTAACTCGCAAGTCTGGACTGCCGGATGTTTCTGCTCTCGTTGACTCCAGGCCCTGCTTTAATACCTAGTAGGCGTGGCCTATGTGACGTATTAGCTTCGGCTTCCTCACCTGTCTAAAGGTGCTGCCATCTGTGGCTGGAGTAGTTATTGCAGCTTTCAGTTGGGTCCTGCTCCCCTTGTGGCTATGTATAGTAATTACAGCTTTTGTGTTCAATCCTGCTTCCTAGTGGCTATGTGTGGGTAATGCAGCTTGTGATCCTGGGGCCGTATTACAGAAACTTCCTAACTCGTAAATCCTATTTTATCTGTTTGGTAACTATGGTAACAAGGGTTAGGACCGGATTTAGGAGAAAAGTCATTACAGAACGTCCGATCCTAAAGTCAGTGTTCTTATCTTAACTCCAGATAGGAAATGTGTATTACAGAAATATCCTAAATCACCAAAATCCCAAATAAACGGTCCTAACTTTAGGACGACCCATCAGCTCTCACAACTGTCATAACTGTCATTTACGGTTACAAATTAGCGAGATGGCTGCTCTTTTATTACATATAGCGCAGCAAAATCGTAGACGTAGGCCTAATGGGGATCTACGAAATATGTTTGTGGAAAGGCTTTTGAGTGATCCCAACGATGTTTTACGTTTCGGCGATACAACACTTATAAGCCGGTACAGGCTTCCCCGGGCCATGATCCTGGGTTTGGCCGAGGAGCTACGACCTTTTCTGGAGAGACCGACACGCCGTCATGGGGCTCTGCCTGTTGTCGTACAGCTGACAAATGCGCTGAGACTTTTTGCAAAAGGTGACTTTCAGAGCGAAGTAGCCGATATAGGTAAACTTTCACAACCTGCAGTGTCGCGTAATTTAACTGAGGTGGCAAAAGCCATTGGCGGATTAGCCCGACGTTACATTAAGTTTCCAACGGGTGATGAACTCAACATCATCAAGGAAGCCTTCTATGAACACGCAAGGATGCCGGGTGTAATAGGACTGGTGGACGGATCCTTATTTCCAATTAAAGCGCCCAAAGAGGATGAAGCTACCTATGTTTGCCGTAAAGGATACCATGCGATCAATATTCAGGCAATAGGAGACCATAACATGCTCATCCGACATTTAGTAGCGAAGTGGCCTGGGTCAAGTCATGACGCCTTCGTCTTCAACACAAGGTGGCGTATATGATTAAGACTATTTCCCTAGGCCTATATTGTTAGAAATGTGGTTTTACTTGTTGTAACAACTAGTCTATCTGCAGTGACATCAATACGTATCTGGGGGAAAGTGGTTTGAGTGGATGGCTGCTTGGGGATTCTGGCTACCCATTAAAACCCTTTCTTTTGACGCCAGTAGCCAATGAGCGCACACCACAAGACATGCGGTATGCTAAATAAAAAAAAATAGCTTATATATAAGTATTCTTACATTTGTGTTGTTAGGACACTCAGTTTATGATATTTGCTTTGTATTATCAGATACAACCAAGCACACAAAAAATGCAGGGCAAGAGTGGAACGTCTGTTCGGAGTCTGGAAGAGCAGGTATATTCATAAAAGTAGTTAAAGGTCTGTGCATGGTGTGTTTCATTTGGAAGGTGTGAGTGCATTGTAAGGCCCTCTAGCTCAGGGCATACTTAGGTCTACTAAAGACATATTGCAAGATCTTTCTAAAACTGCATATTTTCCTGTTAGATGGAGGTGCCATGACATGAGTGGTGGATATCTCCAATATTCTCCAGAGAAGGTCGTTCTGTTCATCAAAGCGACAGCTGTGCTACACAACATCTGCAGACTGGCAAACCTCCCAGATCCAGACATACCAGATCAGGATATGGAGCACCCCGAAGAGGCACAGGATGTCCATTACAATGGAATCAACACAAGAAATCTAATCAATATTAGATTTTTTTTAAACTAAATTAAAAAATAGAAGCAACACAATGGTCAAGATTACAATTCATTCATTTATATTTCAGTTAAACATTTTTTGCACACTCTGGCCCTACTCTTCTCCCATTCAAATGTTTCCCTCTCAAGGAGGAGTCGCTCTCTTTCTATGGCGACTCTCTCTCTGTATAATTGAAGCTTCTCCCTCTCAATTTCTAGCAGAGCAAGGGTTTCTGGTGATGACTTCAGCGGACGTGTTTTCTTTTCTGCAAAAACAAAGAGAATTCTGATTAGCATACCAATAAAAAGGAAATAATCCTGGTGCCAGATATGTTAGATGATTTAATGTATGCACATTCATGTAATGTCATTTAAGCTATAAACAGATTATGAATGACGAGATAAATGACAGTTTAGCTGACATATGACCCCAAGTCATCATCATCACAACGTCTTACAAGTAGCCTAACATCTTACCAGGAGGCGGTTGTGTAGCATCGACTTCAACAACTTCACTGACTGAAGTTGTGGTCTCAAAGAAGTCCACTGGCAACCCAGTCTCAAAGCCTCCATCGATGCCTGCATGGACAGCCAGAATGTTAATTAGTATGTCTTTCTTATCATATATCATATCATAGCAGCTATAATATAAAGTCAAGAAACATAATCACTAGCAGGGAGAACGAGAACGTCAAACATTATAAGATAGACATAAGCGAATTCACTCTACAAAGTTCTCCGTCGGGATGTCGGATACGCAATGCAATTCGCCGTCCGATCGATCTTATATGTTGACTACAAAGCACTTTACGGAGGTCTATAAACTGGCCTTACCCTCGTAGTCAGCCTTGCTGAGGAGTCCCAGAATCCGGTCCTCCGCCGGTGTCAGGGGGGTAGCGGAAGAGTTGCCACCACCGGTAATTCTCCGGTCTTTACAAATTAACGTTGCTTTTTTCTTAACGTCACTTGTGAGTGTGGTAATTTTTTTCTTGACGTTTTCAACGTTTCTACTGATCCCTGATACGGTGCTCACCTTTTCGGCTATTTTCAGCCATTCTTGGTCTTTCTTTTCTTTGGTCAGACTCATAGAAAATTTCCCATACAATATTTCCTTTGAGCTTTCTACTAAACTCACCAACTTTTCTATTTCGTCCGCTTTAAAATTTTCGGCACAACGTTGTATTTTCCCAATCCCATCCATAGCTAGCAGTTGTTTTTGGATATTTTAGGATTATGACAGTTGTCAGCTGTGAAGTGACGTGATCCGACAACAAGTTTCATCAGTTGCTAGGTAACAGACATAAAAGCTGAATGTCGATGCTAGATCGCCTACTTAGGATATCTTAACCTGCGATAAGATAGGATTCCTAAATTAACATAGGATATGTTTCTGTAATACCAAATTGAGAAAAATCCTATCTCCACTTCTCCTATCTTAACTTAGGACTTAAGATAGGAAGTTTCTGTAATACGGCCCCTGCTTCCTAGTGGCTATGTGTGGGCAGCTTTTGTGCTTAAAATACGAGACAGATGCACATGAATTTCAAACTTCAAATGGCTCAGTTTATGGCCAAATACTATGGCCTGATTCACACATGGAATAAGGTTTTCTTCCACAACTTCAGAAATACAGAGTCCTCAAATACATTTCGGCAAAGAAAACGTATGATATGATATAACATATGATATGCGGTAACTGTGGTTCTATTTAATGATATACGCAATACATTATAAACAGTTTCTTATCAGTATTGTATGCATTATCGTTATCGACTTGTGAATATGCATGGGTCCCCCCGTTAATATACATTGCCATGTAATATATTATGCGTTACGTGTTTAGTTTGCGTGCGTTTAAACAGATGGACGCACACACGCGCGCCTGCATTCATTAATTATTTTACACATACACACACGCGCGCCCGCATTCATTCATTCTTTTTAATACTAACTCGCGGTAAAACAACGTTTGTCTCAAGATCAAATTCTCATCAATCCTAAAAGTTATGGGCATGTACACAATGTCTGTGTCAAGAACATATGTGTTTGCTGTACGGTGTTTGCAGATGCATTGATTTAAAAGTACAACTTATTACCGCTGCATCAGCTGTTCTTTCCCATGTAATTTACCAAGAATGTATGGCTAGGTAGATGAGAGAGGCAAAGTGTATGCGCGAGGTGCACAAGCAACATTATGGATGCGCCCTTAAAATAGCATCTGAACAACGCGCCACTGACTTTAAACCAGGTATTTCCTGGTTTGTGGCCCAAGTGGTTTCTGAAACTGCAAAATAGCACCAGGGCACGTTTGCGCCAGAACACGCCTCCTCCTTTCGCCGAACCACCCCTTGGGGCGCAAGATTATTCCCTAATTTACCGACGCGTGGCGCTGGAGGGAAAAGAAGGCTCTGCGTGATTGACTCCAGTGATTAAGTCAATTGCGCCGGATGCAAGATAGGGCCCCTAATCTTGAAAGTGTAGACCTTTGTGATTCCTATTGAAACGAACGGCGAGGGGATTATTCTTCAAAACGAGAGCCGGTAAATTGTGAAAAATGAATTAAACTGTTCTTTAGAAAGGATCAGGAAGTCGCTTGTGTTATTTGTTGTTGTTGATGCAGAGGATTCTGATTGGCCTGCATGGCTTTATCCTTCTCCCTACACTGCCGCCCATAGGTTTGGCATAGTTATAATGGCGCTTGACAGCGTATTTATGCGGGTTGATGTAAATGACAACTTTTTGGAAAACGATGTTGTGTGCACAATGTTATTTTTGAAAACGGGGGGGGGGGGGTTTATACATTTGTAATGTATAAACGTGCCTTCTCAACCATGGCTGAGATAACCCCCACTGCGAGTCTCGTTGTGGAAATACCTGAGATTTCAGAGAACCCGATTTGTGATGCGCCATAACACCAACAGCAGAACGGCTATCCAAATAACAATGAAATGTACAACACTTGTGTTACAGTGCTCGTTTTACACCTAATGTCATTTCTAGCTACTGGGGGACCATAGGCAGGCTAGGGGAACTCATGTTAATGTTAGAAAAACCCGTGAAGTGATATTTATATGCCATGGAACCTTTAAACTAAAAGGGTTTCAAACTGGGATTAAACAGAGAAGGGTCATTTAAACTAAAAGGGTTTCAAACTGGGATTAAACAGAGTATGCTAATTTCCACAAAAAGGGTTTCAAACTGGTAATAATGGAGAAGATTCATTGCAACAAAAAGGTTTTTAAATTATGATAAAACAGGGTAGGCTCATTTAAACTAAATGGATTTCAAACAGCGATCAAACAGAGTAGATTAATTTAAACAAAAAGGGTTTCAAACTGGGAAAAAACTGAGTGGGCTAATTTCAACCAAAAGGGTTTCAATCTGGGATTAAAGGGAGTAGGCTAATTTCCACATAAAGGGTTTCAAACTGGTATTAATGGAGTAGACTGATTTTAACAAAAAGGGTTTCAAACTGGAATAAAACGGACTAGGCTAATTTAAAAAGAAAAGGGTTTGAAACCGGTATTAAACCGGGTAGGCTCATTTCAGCAAAAAGGGTTTCAAACTGGGATTAAACAATGTTGGCTCATTCAAACTAAAAGGGTTTCAAATGGGGATTAAACAGAGTTGGGTCAATCAAACAAAAACGGTTTCAAGATGGGATTAAACGGACTAGGCAAATTTAAACCAAAAGGGTTTTGAACTGGTATTGAACCGAGTCAGTTAATTGAAACAACAGCGGTTTCAAACTGTGATTAACAGTGTAAGATTATTTAAATAAAAAGGGTTTCAAACTTGGATTTAACAGACTAGACAAATTTAAACCAAAAGGGTTTCAAATATGGATTAAATGGAGTATGCTAATTTAAACCAAAGGGTTTTGACTAGAGATGTAAGAGCAGTGGCAGGTCTGCTTGTAACGACTCCAGCCTCCTTGTCCTATCAGTACCTTCAAATCTATACACTTTCCTGTGTTGCATACCTATATGTTTTTTTGGGGTTACAGTAATCCTCTTCTATCTTCTCTGAGCTATCCAGCAGCGTCCACTGATTGCCCTCCAGAACTTCCCAGCTGTAAGGCAGACTGTAATGGGCTCCGAAACATTTTTCTGAAGAAGACAGAGAGGAAAAATTCATTATGTATCAGTGATTTATGAGGCTAATGTGGTAAAAATTAACCTTACATTCTATGTTAAACTATGATTATTATTAGGACTACATATCATATAAATACTTTAATGGTGGAAAAGAGCTGATCACCTTTAGCCTAGATGTTATGTGCAATGTGACACCAGTGAGTAAGTCCAGTTCATTCCCATCTGATGTGCCATGTGGCACATCAGTGAGAGAGTCCAGTCTACTCCCATTTTGATGTACTCTCTGAAGACAATGCTTACATTCACACGTGTGCATCATCTCTGTTTGTATAAGGATAATATATGTTCTAAGGTCACATTGGGATTCAGAAGACATGAGAGTATGCTGACATCCACACAGTATGACCCTGATGGGAAATTCTATGCACATCAATATTTGATGAAAGTCCAACTTTGTATTTCGTAAGGATTGGGGATATAAGGAGCTGTACCTCTCGTTTGCGGGTGGCAATAAACTCTCCATCTATACTTGACCTGGTCTCTCCGATTCCTCTTTGCTTATAGCTAGTTGAAGTGAATTAGATAAGTTGTTATTATTAATGCCACCACACTAACACAACAGATCAACTCTGGTGCTCTGGTGGCATCGGGTTTGAACGCTGTCTGTTTTACGATTGGTTCTAAAATAACAATCCAGTAGATTGAACTCACCTCTGGGGTGGATACAGTTGCCTTCGAGGAAGAACAGGCAAATCTTGATTTTATCTGAAAGACAAAACAAACAATGAACAACTGTTTTAAGATCCATGGACGAGCACTTCCACGTAAGGTTTTAAATGGGTTTTAAAGATGTTCTGTAGTTCTACAGACAACGTTTTGCACTTAAAACAATTTTTATTACGTCATAATATATTACATTTATGACACTGTGTTGCATAAATAATATTTAGTCGTTGTTGTTTTGAAACTCAGATATATCAATGTAAATGGACTGCATTTATACAGCGCTTTTCTAACCAATGGCCACTCAAAGCACTTAAAGGCATATTGTACGATTTTCAGTGATATGCACTTTTTAATATGTTGTTGAAATTGGTTTTTACATCCTGACAGCAATAAATAACTTATGGGCAATGAAAAAGAAGCGAAAAAAAAACGAATTCTGTATCTGCTATAAACCTGTTAAAATGCTTACCAATCGGAGACATTGTACCCGAATATAAAGAACCAATCACAAGCCTGCGCGTTCTCTCCCCTCTGTGTACGAACCTGAGCCGGCCTGAGCGCGTTCACGGAGGGCAAAGAAAGCGTTGTTGTCATAGTAGTTCATGACAGTGGACTAGACCTAGTGAGCCTACAACGTTAACACGATGGAAGAAAAAAAACAGAAGTTACCACTGCCACCGTTACTTGCCCCGGTTCATCCTTTTAAAAAGGCAAGAAAAAGAAAGACAGAAAATGAAAAGGCAGCAACAAAAAAAAAGTAAGAGAATGCTCGAGGAAAAACGAGAATAAAAATTGGATTCGCTTTTCAGCGATGGCGACAGCTGAGGGAGTTGAATGGCCTGAAAAGTGACGCAATGGTTGCCGTTGAAGTAAGCCGTAAGCAGCATTAGCGCTCCTGCACGGCTCTGTGTCGAGGGGTTGGGGCAGGGAGTCCTGAAGGGTGGGGGAGGAGTTAAACGGAACTCCGAAGAGAAGCTAATTTCCAATCATGCTAGCTCTCTCACATCGTACAGTATAACTTTAATATTAACTATAATATTGCCCAACTTTCACCCATTCATGCACACATTCACACATCGATGGTGGTGTCAGCCACGTAAGGCGACATCCAGCTCGTCGGGAGCAGTTAGGGTGTCTTGCTCAGAGACACCTCGCCACTCAGCTTGGAGTAGCAGGGTAAACAAACTATCACCTCCCGCCAAACAGCCAACCCGCTCTACCTCTGAGCCACGTGCCGCCAATGTACTGATTCACTCACTCAAAAAACATGCTGTGACAACAAACGTCAAAATATCAAATAAACGTTCTGCTTTACCTCGAGGCGGGCTTCTCCTTCCATCACCTCCAGTAGCACCACCACCCCCAGTAGCACCACCACCCCCAGTAGCACCAGCACCACCCCCAGTAAAACCAGCTCTAGAAAATAAAGAAAAAGGACAAGTGGTTAGAACGTGACCCTTTTAATGTTCGTGTTTACGCTGCCAAATAGAACGCACATATATTATTCATATTATTTCTTTATTTTTCTCCCCAAAATGTTTTGTGCCGGTGAAGGGGGTACTCAGCTGAAAAAATATCTTAGTGTGGTGTAGCGGGACCAAGACGTTTGACTTCGCTAAAATCAAACAGAGAGGCAGTCCGTCCTCCAGGTGGAACTCACCTTGTCCTGATGACCAGCACGTCGGCGGAGGACAGGAAGCGTGGCCGTCGCCTCACCGCCCTCTTGGTGCCGTGTCTCTTATTGGTCTGGATCTTGCCTGCAAAATGCAAAGGAATAAATTTTTTATAATGCTACGTTTTAATTATGTCAACCAGCAGAGGCTGTCTGGAGTGACTCACAGAAAGTTCACACAACAGATCATTAATAATTTTGAGTTATTACCAGAAGGTTGCTAGTTCGATCCCTGGATCCTAGCTTAGTGTCGAGGTGTCCATTAGCAAGACACCTCACCCTAACCTCTCCTGACCAGTGTGTGTGGTTGTATGGCGCTTACTCCCTTTGGATGAAATCGTCTGCTAATTGCCCTAAATATTAATGTAATGAGCTTGGGGTTTGAACCAGCAACCTCTTTGGTCCAAGGGGTTGAAACTCCCTGGCAACGTCCCCATCCCCCCCCCCCCCGTCGTATGAGAATACCAGCTCATGGGGGTGTACCGTACACCGATGGGTGGCTCGGGGGTGGGGGGGGGGGTAACGGTGGCCTCACCCTGGAGGCTGAGTGTGTAGGTCTGGGACCCTGCGGTGAACTCCACCACCTCCTGGGGGTTTTTCTGGAACTTCTGCTCCAGCTCTGTGCTGCTGTTGTTCTGGAGCGAGCAAGTGGGTGAATTAACACACACACACACACAAACACACACGCACACACACACGCACACGCACACGCACACACACACACACACACACAGTAATGGTTTTGAACACATTAAGTAATGCTGTCAATGGTGAATAACTTCTGTTTATTTGTCTGTTGAAATCAGTTCTACGAATGAAATGTTTAAGCACAATTGATGGCATATTTTTACTCTACTGCCAATTATCTACCCTGCCCCCCCTAGCAGGTACTCGAAACTTAACGTTTACAAACCACAAACTAACTATCGGCTAGATTATTAGGTCTGCGGCTGTGAGCCGATACAGGCTGGCACCGCTTTGCAATGGTGCTGAACTCACCGGTATATAGTACTGGTTCCACTTCCCATGCTCGTCCTCCCAGTACCAGAGCCACTCGGTGGTGAGTAGGAAGGTGGGCTGGAGGACCGAGGAGGCGGAGGAGAGACGCCTGACCTTCTGGAGTCCACGCGTCATGGTGTCAAAGCACACCGCTTCTACATCCACCGTGCTGCAGGAAACATCACACACCGTTGACCCTCAGTATGTGGGTTTAGAGATCCCAAGTGCAGCATAAAAACACAACACAACATTTGCTCAACCAATTCAATTATGAAAAAAAGACTTAGGGGACACTAGAAATCAACAGGAGCAAACTGAGGTTTCAAACTGGGATTGAACAGAGTAGGTTTATTTTAACTAAATCGGTTTCGAAATGAGATTAAACTGAGTAGGCTTGATTAAACAAACAGGGTTTCAAACTGGGATAAAACGGACTAGAAAAATTTAACCCAAATTTTTTTTAAAACTTGTGTTAAACAGAGTAGGCTTATTTAAACAAAATAGGTTTCAAACTTTGATGTAACAGACTAGGCAAATTTCAAACCAAAAGGGTTTCAAATTTACATTAAACAGAGTAGGCTAATTTAGACCAAAGAGTTTTGACTAGAGATGCAAGAGCAGTGGCAGGTCTGCTTGTAAAGATTAGAGCATCCTCATCCTATCAGCACCTTCAGTCCTCTGTTGTGTGTTGCATACCTGCATGACTTTTTGGGGTCACAGTAATCCTCTTCTATCTTCTCTGAGCTATCCAGCAGCGTCCACTGATGGCCCTCCAGAACTTCCCAGCTGTAAGGCAGCCTGCAATGAGCTCCGAAACATTTTTCTGAAGAAGACAGAGAGGAAACATGTATCTGTGATTTATGAGGCTAACACAACAGGTCATCTCAGGTGCTCTGGTGGCATCAGGTTTGAACGTTGTCTAGTATGATGGGTTCTAAAATATGATTCCGTAGTTTGAACTCACTTATGGGGTGGATACAGTTGCCTTCAAGGAAGAACAAGCAAATCTCGATTTTATCTGAAAGGCAAAACAAACAATGAACAACTGTTTTCAGATACATGCACGAGCACTTCCATGGAAGGTTTAAAATCCTCCTAAAAGCCTCCTTGTGATTTTCAAAAAAATGTTTATTACTGAATAATTACATGAATTGTGTATTTATTACTGAATAATTACATTAATTTTTTGAAATGCCTTTGCAAGGCAGATGGCTGACCAACTATGCTACATCTGAGGCTAGCCACTGAAGGGAGACAAAGAAGGCCTAAACTCACTTGGAATAAAAAATAACCAATCATAATTCAGTTTCACTGTTCGGACATTCGGAAATGCATTTTGGTACAATGAGGAGGCACTCTTTTTTCTCTCTTTAGATAGATAGATGGATGGATGGATGGATGGATGGATGGATAGATGGATAGATGGATAGATGGATAGATGGATAGATAGGGGCAAACGTGTGGCTACACACAGCACTACAAAAGTCATCAAGATTCAAAAACATTTGTTGCACAGCTGAACGCTATTGTCATTGGCTGTCGGTTTCCTTGTCTTGTTTTGGTGTGTTACCTGTTTTACTTTGGTATCGGTCTTGTTTCTCCCCATGTCAGGTTTCCCTCCTGTGTGATTACTGCTCCCTCCCCTAATGTGTTTCAGCTGTTACTCGTTGCGTGCCCTGTGTGTGTTTGGTATTTAAGCCCTTGTCTTTCCTTTGTTCCTGGTCGAATCATTTTAGTTTGCGGTGAGTTGTGTCCTGTGTTACCTGTGTTCCCGGTGTTCCCGGTGTTCCCTGTGTTACCCGCGTCACCCGTGTTCCTTGCCTTTTGAGTTAATAAATTATCCTTTTACCTGAACTGTCTGCGATTGAGTCCTACCTGCCTGCCTGCCACCCGCTAACCGTGACAGAATGATCAGACCATCATTGGACCCATATATATATATATTTATATACATTATTTATATATATTATATATATATATATAAATAAAATGTTTTCAAAAGTCCAAGTCCTTAAAGGCCCACTATGCAACTTTTTTAGCCAAAATGACATTAAGTATGCAGGTTGAGAGTTATGCTGATGGTTCTGCATCCATTTCTGGGTCGATTGGTGGGTGTGTCATTTACCCATGTCGCCTCTCCAGTGAAAAAGCGCATATGCAACTTGCTCTGTTCGGACCGACACAATCCGGATGTGACGCAGCGGAAGTATCCTCGAAAATGTAGTCAGATTGTAGTTTCGAAAATGTTTTACGGCACAGACACAAACCCAAACATGGCACCGGCTAGATATAAACAGCCAGTTGCGAGGCAATTGTTGCATTCATCATGGATCAATCGACTAATAAGGGACCCAAGAGGCGACCGTCGGTGGAACAAAAGAAGAATGGACCAGAAAAGAGATCAGACACGAGTGAAAGGGGAACTATGCAACTTTTTTGGCTTGATTTACCTTAATATAACAGGCTAAGAGTCATTGCGATGGTTCTATTATGCATTTTTGTTCGATTGTTCGTTGTTTCGACTCACCCTTGCGCATCTTGGCGGAGAAAAGGAATATGTTTCTGCCGGCGACCCGCCGCCCACTCTCGCGGGAGTCTCGGGTCTCGCGAGGTAACGAATTGCTTTATTCGGCTCGAATTCGGCTCGATATAAACACAAGTCACTAAGGGATTGTTATATTCATCATAGATCAGCCGACTAAAAAGAGACAGAGAAACCCAATGTCGGAGGAACAGAAGAAGAGAAAAGGGAGACTGACTGGCAGAGAGGCCAGACACGATTAAACGTTGGGCAAGCTTTTCAGGAATAGCGTGAACTGAAAGAAAAAGAAGACTGCAAATCAGACGACGCCTTGGCCGTGTTGCTTTTGAAATTGAAAGTACCGATGGGTGGCCTTTGTCTTCGTGGTATTCTTGATGTTGATAGTCTCTGTACAAATGTGTTAGCTCAACCATTTCGTTGTGAGCCCTGTAAAAATTGTTTTCTCGACCGTTTTGTTGTGAGCCCTGTATGTTTCTAGCTTGCTTGGTTGCAACCATATAAACACCTTTGTTTCCATGGGTGTTTTGCTGTTCGTCTGTCTCGTCTCCCAGATACAGACTGAATCCCCGAATCCAGGTTCTTGTTTATTTAGATTATTATGTTGGCCAAACCTCTTACACTGATTGTTCTGTTCAACCTAAGATAAAACAATTATAATCTAGGATATAAATTCTCCCCGTCAACTATAAAAAAGGATGGATTTATGTTTATTGCAATACAAATACACCCTTTTAAAAATGTATAACCTTGCCTACACTTTATGAACATTTACTTCGGACATGGCTCCACGCATTCGCCGGCTTCTTTGAAAACAAATGCACATGGCTCTAGAAGTGCATGGGGAAGGGTCGTCAACGAGTTGTTACGACAGTGTTGTGAAATATGTACTACGAAGCTGTAGGGGGCGCTGTGTAGAGACATTTGCGTGCCAAAACCAAGAAAACAGCGAAGAAATGCCCGAAGTTGCATAGTGGGCCTTTAAGTGTCGCAATAGTGCAATCATGTGTGTATGAGATGGGGAGTATCAGTGTTGCAGTAAAGTTCAGTAGTGACACAGCTCTATGGTAGAAGCTGTTTTGCTGTCTTGTTGTGCGGGCGCTCAGTGTCCTGTAACGTCTTCCTGAGGGCAGGATGGTGAAGAGGCGGTGTCCAGGGTTTGTGCCATCTCTAAGGAGGCCCTTGAACCTCAGAGTACAGCCCGTCTGGTAGATGTCCTCCAGTCTGGGGAGCTGGGTGCCGGTGATCCTCTCATCAGTCTTAATGATGCGCTGGAGAGCTTTCCTGTTGTCTGCGGTGCAGCCAGGGTACCATACGGTGATGCAGTATGTGAGAACTAACTCGATGGCTGACCTGTAGAAGCTCACCAGAAGCTTTTGTGGAAGATGTGCCCTCTTCAAGCACATCAGGAAATCCTTTCTTGGCCGTCGCGGTGATGTTGACGGTCCAAGTCAGGTCATGGCTCATGTTGACCCCGAGGTACCTGATGTTCTGCACAACCTCCACTATCTTGCCATCGATGGTGATGGGGAGATGGGTGAAGGGCTTCATCTTCCTCCTGATGTCCAGGATCATCTCCTTTGTTTTTGCCATGTTGAGGATCAGGTTGTTCTCTTGGCTCCAACTCACCAGGTTCTCTACCTCTGTCCTGTTTGCAGCGTCGTTGTTGCTCGAGGTCCTGCCTACCACCATGGTGTCATCTGCAAATTTTAATATGGTGTTGGCCTCGTGGTTGGGTTTGCAGTCGTGAGTGTAGAGGGAGAAGAAGAAGGGGCTCAACACACAACCCTGTGGTGCACCGATGTTCAGGGTGATGCTGGGGGAGACCTGTCTCCCCATTCGCACAGTCTGTGGTCGGCCAGTGAGGAAGTCCAGAACCCAGCTGCTCAGGTGTGTGTTGAGGCCCAGGTGGTCCAGCTTGGTGGCAAGTTTATGGGGAGGGATGGTATTGAAGGTGAAGCTATAGTGTATGAATAGCATCCGCACATTACTGTCATGCTTGTCAGGTGTGTCAGGGTGGAGTGGAGGGCTAGTGACACTGCGTCCTCCGGCAACCAGTTTGCCCTATAGGTAAATTGGTGGTTGTCTAAGGAGGGGGGGGGGGGATGCTGTTCTTCAAGTGTCCCAGTACCAGACGTTCAAAGCATTTCATCACCACCGGTGATGAAATCAGGTCCGGTGGCTTTGTTGAGGTTCATGTGCTGCAGGGTCCGTTTCACATCGTGGGGGCACAGAGTCAGATCCGTTAGTGAGGGTCCCTGCTGTGCCCGCGTGTTGTCACTGTTGTCAGTGCGGTCAAACCTGGCAAAAAATCTGTTCAGGTCATCAGGGAGGGATGGACTTTGTGCGTTTGTGGAGCCGCTGCTGTTGTAGCCGGTGACGGTTCTGATGGGCTGCCACATGCATCGAGAATCTGAGCTGCTAAAATACTCCTCGATACGCTTCGTGTAGCGGTGCTTTGCTTCCCTGATGCCCTTCCTCAAAATGGACCTTGCTGTTCTGCACCCCTCTGCATCATCTGAGTGGAAAGCTGCAGCGCCATTCATCCCTGGCTTATGGTTGGGGAGTGTCAATATTGTCTTCTGTGTGGTGACACTGTTCATACAGAAGGTGATGTAGTCCAATACTGATGAGGTGTAGGTGTTGAGGTCTATGTGTTTTTTGTCATTGGCAGCCTGTTTAAAGATGTCCCAATCGGTATACTCAAAGCAGTTCTGTAGCCTGTCCATGGCTCCGCCTGGCCAGAGCATGATGGTGCAAACTGTTGGTTTGGACCTTGCAATGAGGGGTCTGTATGCAGGTGTTAAGTGCAGACTGATGTGATCGGATCGGCCCAGATTGGGGGAGGGGACCCTTTATAGCCTGTAGCAACGTTGCAGTAGACCTGGTCCAAGGCGTGGTTCTAGTCTCTATTATAAACACACCATCTGGGTGGTTGTTTTTCAGCTGGTGGATAGCGTCATGCAGACTAGCCAGTGCTAGCTTAGTGTTAGCTTGTGGTGGTATGTACTCCCTCGGTCTGCATGTAACTGTCATAAACTCCAAGTCCGGGGAGCAAAATGTCTCTACAATGTCAGTTGTGGTACACCATAAATTGCACACGTATATGCAGACACCGCCGCCTTTATCCTTAATGGAGTCAGCTGTTCGGTCCGCTCGGTAAACAGTCCGGCCTGCTAGCTCAATAGCAGCGGCAGGGATGTTTTGATTCAGCCAGGTTTCGGTGAAGAAGAAAGCACAGCTATTTATCCTGTTTGAGTAAAGCCTCTGTCTTGGAAATATCAATCATAACTATAAATATACAATCACATACAAATTATATTAACCTTGTTTATATAATTATTACATTAGAAGAAACTGTATACATTCTCCCTGTAACTTAAAACAAATCCCTTCCTCTCTTAAACTGAGAGAGGTTAAGTTAATTCGTATTCAAGTTCCCACTGGAGCCAGTAAGTCTGGTTTTGTGACCAGGCCAATCGACTGACTTCTTTGTTGTGTAAACTCGTTTAGAGCCAAACCTGCAGACATGTCCAATACCCACCCATTGTATTACAAATTTACTTGGCCTAAGGTCACTCCCACTCCCCTCCCACAATGTTAATGTTCCCTATAAGAATCTTGTGAATCTATTGTTTCGGCGAATGTGTTCTTGGTAAACTTTGCTGCCAGTACTTTCCCCATGATCATGCCTTAAGATTAAATCAAATATTTCGCTGTCCGACGTGTCCGTGAGAGAACTTTCTCTTCATCAGCCTCAGACTGAGTTTGTTGATCTTGTTGACAATGGACTGGGTGTTCGCTATAAACAGGCTGGGCAAAGCTGGTTGATCTGGTGAGCTCCTTAGCCTAGCTTGGATGCCACCCCGCTTGCCCCACTTTTTTTTCCTCTCCCGTCTCCGTCTGCCCTGCTTGCTGCTTCGGGTCGTTCTCCGAGCAGGCACCGATGTACGAAGCAGCTCCTCCGGTATAGCAGATTGAGGGGGTGGAATGTAACAGTGAAAAAAGTAAACATTACAAAAAACACAAAAAACCGGCAACTAAAGGGACAGCTACGAGCCGCTGCGATTATGCACGCCGCAAGGGCCGTAGCACCAAATTCTAGGCCCCTATACAAGAAGCCCAGAAGGCCCCCAACCCCCCCCCCCCATACCCAACATATCACCAAGTTGCAGAAAATGCCCACTGACGGGTCTTCTTGTTGGCAAAATCCCTGATAAGGTCCTTAAAGTCCAATGCTCTTGCCAATTGGCTTTCAATCGAGAGAAGAGCAAGACTATTCAGTCTGTCCTGGGACATGGTGGTAGTTTTTGACTAGCTTCATTTTTCTGAAAGCCCGTTCTCCGCCAGCAACACTTACGGGTAGGGTGCAGAAAATCCTCAATGCAGATTTCTCCAAAAATGCTCTGTAGTTGGAGATTATAAATGGCATTAAGGAGCTGAAGAGGTGACAGGTCTTGAGGAAATGTTGCCTGATGTATTTTTTTCAGGTGCAAAACTACCTCCTCGAATCCAGCTGTGAGATCCTTTGGATATGCTCTTGTAAGAGTCCGGCATGACACTTTTGTTTGTTCTTCTGACCTATCAGCAAACTTCAGAATCGGTCCAAAAGTTTCACAAATGCCCGCTGTGGTTGTGAATCTCGGCCTCAGCAAGAAGAGAGTCCCATTCACCCCGCATAGCCTGCATTTCCTCCTGTGGTGCTTTAATGTTTGCTGCCTGCATTTCCAGGGATAGATTACCTGTCTGAAGAATCAGGTTGCGATGTTCGATTGACTGTAGCACTTTAACCCACGCAGTAAGCAAAATCACTGCATCAAAGGTGTGGAAATAGGTTTTTAAACTTTTAGCCTCTGATTTGGCATCATTTGTCAGATTGCATGTGCTTTCAACACGTTCCAGTGCCACCAGAATAGAGGAATATAGAATATAGTGGCCACGGCTTTTACGGCAGCAATTTTAGCACTCCACCTAGTGTCCGAGGGACGATGAAGTGAGCATCCAGTTTCTTGCTTGAGGATTGCCCATCACTCTGGACTTGGACTGAAGAAATTGTGAAGCAGATTAACAAAGACAAAAAATGCCGCCACTTCAGTGCTTGACTGAGCTGCATGTACTCCCACCAAATTGAGAGTATGAGCAGCACACGGGGAGTACAAAGCAAATTGATTAGCGTTTAAAATATTGGCCTGCACTCCTTTAACCTTTCCAGACATATTGGCTCCATTGTCGCACCCTTGCCCTCTAAATTCTTCTAATGGTATGCCTCTGGCCTCTTGTAGAACCTCACAAATCATCTCAGCAATTTCTCTGCCTGTCTTTTTAAAGAAGTCTTTAAATTGGCAGAATCTTTCTGTTATCTTCCAAACTTCTCCATCTTGATGTGTGTATCGGATCAATAAGACATTCTGTTCAGTGTGTGACACGTCTGGGGTTGAGTCACATATTATGGAATAGTAGATGGAAGCTTCCCTTTCTGCCATGATTGTATTTAGCACTCGTTCACCACAGATATTGATGAATTCATTTTGTGTGTCAGGATTCAGATGGTTTGTTCATCTTGTTCCTTTTTTATGTTGCCTTATCATCTCCAAGTGGTCATGTAAAATGTGATCAAAACGGGCCAGCCACTCAAATGTGCCAAGACAATTCCCATTATGGACATCATCTAAGTCAACAGTATTGCCTCTGAAAGCAAGGCTTCTTGATGCCAAATGAAGGGTCACATCCAAAAGCCTCTCCAGAAGCAGTCTATTCTTTTCTATTTCACTTTGCATCTGTTCCTGAAGGTGACTATCAACTCCACTGGCTGTCAAAAGTGAGTGCTGGAGGTTTTTCCATTTCAAATAGCACTGTTTATGAGCCGTGCCTGTCTCGTGTTCTGGTAATTTTTGGTACATGTTGCGCCATTTTGTGTACTTTAATCCATCCTTGCTGTTCAGGGTACTTTTGGATGACGTTGACAGCTCATGAGACAACAGTAGGCATGGGATGGAATAAAAAGCCTTGGCAGTCTCACTGTGTATAAGCCAATCTCTTTTGATTTTCTCACGGCCATTAGCTGACTTTGCAAATTGAAGATACAAGGGAAATGGTTTCCCCTCCATATCTGTAGGTGGCAATTTGTTACTTTCTTCGGCATCTTTACTTGCTAGTGCACATACTATTATTTCTCTCTGTTGCTTAGTTAACCCCTCTGGCCATAAACCTGGATCCTCTGGAAAGAACTGTTCTGCTTCGCCCTGCCTATTTTTCATTTCCTCTCTCTATCCTCCTCTCCATGCTGAATGCAACCTTCATGTACACTGCCTTCTTCTCTATCCTCCTCTCCATGCTGAATGCAACCTTCATGTACACTGCCTTCTTCTCTATCCTCCTCTCCATGCTGAATGCAACCTTCATGTACACTGCCTTCTTCTCTATCCTCCTCTCCATGCTGAATGCAACCTTCATGTACACTGCCTTCTTCTCTATCATCCTCTCCATGCTGAATGCAACCTTCATGTACACTGCCTTCTTCTCTATCCTCCTCTCCATGCTGAATGCAACCTTCATGTACACTGCCTTCTTCTCTATCATCCTCTCCATGCTGAATGCAACCTTCATGTACACTGCCTTCTTCTCTTTGCTCATCACTTCCATCATCCTCTATCACATCTTCTTTATCTACAACAGCAGGCCTCTCTGTAGGAGCATTAAGGATATAATTAACGAATTAGCCTCTCATCTTAATTATTGCCTAACAGTGTTAGGCAATAATTAAGATGAGAGGCTAACTATCTGAATCCTGACACACAAAATGAATTCATCAATATCTGTGGTGAACGAGTGCTAAATACAATCATGGCAGAAAGGGAAGCTTCCATCTACTATGTAGCAACTGTAGCAACAGGGTGCACACTCAAACACCCTGTTGCTACAGTCATTCAAGTCAAAATAGTTTATTTCTGCTTTCATGTTGAACTAAGCTTACCTTGTCTCAAGTCTGCATCGGAGGAGAATGAGGGGGTTGTTGCTGCTGGTCCACTTTCTGTGACAGTTTCTGTAATTTGTTTCACAAATTAAGTTTTACTAGCAGGCAGCTAGGATGATATAGCCATTGTGTCATGTCATGACTTATGGGGCTAACCAGGGCTGCAGTGGTCAAATTAGAGGTGGGTAAACTATGAATTTTGTGATCAGACCGACCTCGACACAACGCAACGCAAAGTGTTGCGACTCTTTAAGGCTAGCCAGGCTTTATATTCCATTATGTTATCAATTAAAGTCATATTAAATCAATCAATGACAGTCAATGAATGTGTTTGTAGTTTATTCAAGTTATTCAAATTTCAACAGTAAAGACAAGTATGTGTAGATTAAGAACTATCTATCTATGGCATGTGTGTATGTGTGTGTATTAGTATGCCTGCTTTTCACAGTAGTGCCCAGAGGGCCTCCTTGTCCTCCACGTCAGGTCCTGCCTTGCAGGGGCGTGTTCTGGGGTTCATGGCTCACCTGTGCTTCACATACGTGTTGGATTGAACTTTGTGAGTGGTGGGCCATTCAGTTGAATAAACATCAAGGACGACACTGTGACCAAGTGCAGACTGCATCTCAGGGGGCACACTATGATGTTCATTAAGCTGAACCCCCTCTCACACTCAGCAGTGCTTACTGGAATGAGATGGTCGATATTCAGGAGTGGTGCAAGGTTTTCTGGAATGATGCTTGAGTTATCCTTAAAATCCCTATAGCCTTCAAGAATTTTTCTGTCATCAAGTCTGAACCTTGGGGCAAGTTGTTTCAACTTGGATTCACCATACGGTTCCTCTAGGGGAACAGGCCAGTTTGCTGGGAAAATAACTTTAAAGAAAATAAATAATAAAATAAAAATATTTATAATAGGCCTTTATAAAATAAAAATATTTATAAATATTCTTATTTTTATTGGTTTAACCGCCAACCGCCCGAATTTAATTAAAATATTATTTAGCAGTCGTGACCGTAATTTCCGGTAAGTGCACCACGGAGTACTCGATTTGGTACAGCACTCACATCTGAAAAGGGACTCTCTGATCGACGCCACTTTGACCTGGGAGGGACTTTACGTCCTACGTCACTCGCTATGGGTGTGCATGTGTGCACGTAGCCGTCACTCGCGATGGATGTGCATGTGAGAAAGGTTTTGGCTTTTAGTGTCTATGGCAGGGCTATTCAACCTCCTTATCAAGTTGGCCGAAAAGGAAAACCACTGGGGGTACATGGGCCACACAGAGTAAAACTACGTGAATGAATCGCTACAAATAAATCATACTTAAAGTAGTGTTAACTTCATATATATAGCACTACTACATGGAATAAACTTGTCAGACGCACTCCTTCCTTCTTCACTTTTAATCGTATCATTATTAAAGATTTTGTTCTCACATATTTTGGACACGTATTAAGAATTACAAAACAGAACTACTGTACATATGAGACATTTTGAGCCAGTGAGTCAGTGAGGAAGATTGCACTGCCTTGTTTGCCTAGTTTGGCTCATCCTGAGATACTCATGCTGCTTCTCATAGGTCATGGAGCAACGTGCCCTTGTTCTGATGGCATTCATATGAGGAAAGCTAGACTCACACGTATCGGTTGAGCCAAACATTGTCAGAATAAGTGATGCCAGTTCCTGATTGTGGGGTATTGATACTGGCTAGCATCACCGTCTACACACAGAAACCTGATTTGCATGCAACTATGTTTCTCCTTTATTTTATTTATTTTTTGCATGCAACCTCTTGCGGGCCAGAAAAAAATTAAGAGGGGCCGCATTTGGCCCACGGGCCGCTAGTTGAATAGGCCGGGTCTATGGGTTGGTAATAACGGTTCTGATGATTTTTCTGATGGAAAAGTGGTCTTTTATTTCCATAATCTTTGTTCAGTGAACGCATAAACCCGTTTGTTAGTTAGCAGTTAAACAAAATGCGATCTCTTTGTTTACAGTTACCAACGACCAACTGATGATTGGGGGTTCGATTCCCTAGTGATGCAAGGTTTTTTCTTTCATTTTGGACTGCACACACATCGCGAGTGACGGATACTCGCACAATGTACACACATCACTGTCTTTCCAATTTCTAGGCAACCGAAGTTTAAAGATTGTCAAGTGGTTAACTCTTGAATCGCATGTACTAAGACCTGATGGGTTAGTGGTCAGAGAACAACTCATTAACGCGGGGATAAGGGGTTCGATTCTTTAATGAAGCTAGCTTCATTAACTAACGCTAAGGATAAGACACAAAGTGTTTTTGCAACACAATATTTCTTACAATAAAGTCCAAAGTTTTGATGACTCCAGTAGGAAACTTAAGATACCTAACGAAATGCGTGAGTGCTCACAAAACATCAACAAGTCAGCAGTGTGGTACAGGGTGATCATTTCTGATATACAGTACAAAAGCTGAAACTATTAGCCAGGAGTGGGAAAGATGCAGACGCAGTCGCGGACGTGGGAAGCAATAAGACACACCAACACACAATTGCCTGTTGCAAAATAGTTCAGAGTTTAATAGAAATAGTTAGGGTTAGCTGGTATGGCGTTATCTGGTATGGCTATAGTCTAATGTTAGCTTAGTTTGTGTTGTTTCGTCATGTTAATCGCTAATAGTAAGTCATTTGTAGAAATATAGCCTATCATCACAGACTCTAGGAATGTCACCCACCCTCCATCGCGTACGACACTGACGCTCGTAGTCCTTCCTGTAGTCTTGCAAGGGAGTTCGTGCACAGATCCCTGAGACAAACGGCTACGCGCACACATGCACACCCATAGCGAGTGACGTAGGACGTAAAGTCCCGCCCAGGTCGAAGTGGCGTCGATTTAGAGAGTCCCCATCTGAAAAATTACCGTACTCACTTGAGTACGGTAATTTTTCAGATGTGAGTGCTGTTCCAAATCGAGTACTCCGTGGTGCACTTACCGGAAATTACGATCACGACTGCCGCCGCGGCACCTCCCCCGCAATAAACATCCCGCTTTGAACGGTGAACTCTTTACACCTAGCAGCTATAAAAAGCTATAGAAACTATAAAAACTACAAAATGACTATTAATGCGCCGACTTTGGCTCAGCCTGGCTCCGCCTCTTCCGCTACGTAGCTAAGATGGCTGCCGTTGAGTACGGAGAGTGTCCTTCGATCCACACTTCACGATTAGCCCATTTTGAGTACGGCATCCGGGTCCTTGAAGTATACTTCTTTTCGCCGGATCTGAATTGGAACGTACTGCGTACTCAAACGGACAGTACGGGTATTGGAACACGGCCCTGGTATTGGAACACGGCACATGTGTTTACATACTTCCTGTTTACATATTTTCCTGGATCCTGATTGGTGTCGCCGCCGCAGCCGCAAGGCACTGATTGGAGGGTCACAGACCATAATAGCATAGGCCTACAGTGCAGATGAAAATGATTCAGATTACAGCGTTTATTTGTTCAACAATATGAAACTTTGTCTTAGGTGTTTTAAAATTACACCAAATTTATTTTCGATTATTCCAACGGCAGAATACAAGGCGCAGGGAACTTTGAGGTGCGCAAACGCCACTTAGAGGTGCGTAAACGCTATTTAGAGGTGCATAAACGCTATTTCCTAAATTCAAGAGGTGCGTAAACGGCGTTTACGTGCGTTTACCCTCCACTACCGCCCTGGATGCATGTGTATAACATATTTAGTCTTGCAGCAAGACTAAATATGCTGATCTGACATAAAACCGCGCTGAAAAAGCATGAAATGAGGCAGCCAGTACCTCTGCATCACTGAAGGGGGCGTATGCGTGACCCCACAGTGTTTACAGGATGCTTCTGTTAACTTATTTTAAGCAGTCAGGTGCACTACATCTGTTTTTTTATTTAAAAAAAAAACATTTCTGACTGCAAACATGGAAGATAATGATTCAATAGCCAAGCTCAAAAATCTCTCAAAACTGAACTTTCAATCAAAAAAGAGGGAATAAATGATGGAAGACCAAAGCCGGAGCTTAACGGGTTGCTTCAAACAACAGGACAGAAAGTAACTCAGCCGAAAAGACTGGCTGTGTGGTTGTGCTACGAGAAATCGCCTTTTCTACTATATAACAATTGGGTTCATATATTTGTAAATCTGACTTTGAAAAAGTCAGTGCCTCACCAGACATGGACTTCACCGCACGTCTCTGTCTATGAGTAATATATGGGCGGTAACCATTGTTTTTGGTTGCGAAATCGCGCTAGCTGGACATTCCGTGGTATTGGATGGGTTTGAATGAAACGCATTCAATACACGGAATGTCCGCTGGTGACGCCACTGATTTCGTGACGTTCGTTACCAACGATCCTTTCGGGAAGATGCTCGTATGACGCACTTCACGATCCACTTAGGCTATCGATGCTTTCGGGAAACGGGGCCCAGGTCCATTCTGACGTTGGGCCAGCCGTGGAGGAGTGGACCTCTCTACTGTATAAACACAGGCCAGCGTCAACCACCCCCAGATATGGTTGAACACCTCTGCAGACCAGAGGCAATGCATATGTGTGTGTGTGTGTGTGCGTTTGTGTGATGATGCAGGTGTATGTCAGCGTATACTGAACGCATTCATGTGTATGTTTGTATGCTTGTCTGCGTGTACGTATGTGTGTGTGTGTCAGTGTGTACGTGTCAGCAAGTTTGTCGGTTTGTGTATGGTTATGTGTACGTTTCTGTGTAAGTACCCATGTGTTTGTGTCAGCGTGTACTTGTGTGCCTGCGTGTATGCATGAGTACGCAGGTGCGTGTGTGCTTGTCTGTCTGTCTGTCTGTCTGTCTGTCTGTCTGTCTGTCTGTCTGTCTGTCTGTCTGTGGCGCAGGTGAGACTCACGCAGGTGGGAGGGTAGCCGGGCGGGGTCCTCCTCCATGAGGCCGGCGGGCCGGGCGTCGGACTGAAAGAGCACACACACACACACACACACACACACACACACACACACACACACACACACACACACACACACACACACACACACACACACACACACACACACGTCACTGAGGGGACTTTCGCTTTGGTAACACTTTATTTAAAACCACTCAGATTAATCTACTTTTGGACATTATCGCAATTAAATTGTTGTTCAAAACCAGTCGTCCACACACGTCTACATGAACGACCTGGTTTCCATGTCTCACTTTCACTTCAGAAGAGGAAGTGCAATGTTGCATTTGACTAACAAATTTCCTCCAATGCCTAGCCAAACTCCGGGCACTTTAAATTTGAAAGTGGCATCAATGTTTATAAGATGACGTAGAAGAAGGGATGATTAGGAATAAATGTTGCATGGGTGAAGTGACCCACCATGCAACAATACAAACAAACTCAATCTCCCAGCCCATGAAGTCTCTTCATCACATAGGCGTGTAAAGGCTACCAAGCCAGTTTACCATTGAGTCGTCACTCGAAGTCCGAGGGCTAACCACACCCTCTTATAAACAACCGTCCTGGAATTTATCACTCCGTCGACACTATAACACGTATTATACCACACGCCAGGTTGTTTTAAGAGAATGGGTCAGACAGACAAAACTGGCTTACCATGTATAACCCAGTCAACACTACAACAGATTTCAAAAGGCTCTGCTTACCTGTGCCGGCTGTTGACTGAGAATACAAGGCTCGCCGAGTTGAGTTGTCCAGATCGAGGTCTTCCGGGCTTGCTCCCCAATTTATGAAAAACTATTTTGATTCTTTGTGGTATGATGGTCTCGTGCCTCCTCTATGACTCGGAGAGTGGTAAATGTTCAACACATGGTTTATTCTAACTGAGACACAAGGTAAACAAGCTTGAGTTCTGGAGGTGGTTCATTAAGCATCTCTCAAACACAGGTAAACAAACAGTTTATATTGGGAGTGGGCGGAATGGTAAATAAGCCACGCCTACATGTTCTAGTTTACCCAGGTAATCCTTTGGTCTGTCTTGGCTTTAGCGGAATGGCAAAGTGGCCATGTTTGTAGTCTTTAACTTATCTACAAAATCATAAAACCTTATATGGTGTTGTCCATTACGTGGAGAAGAAACCATTCATAAATGTTGTTGACACATGTCATCAGAAATAGCATAGACTAAACTAATTCACATCACCCACCCTTTCATAACCCTTATTTTTATTTTTTTAATGCGTATAGACTTGTCTTGCTTCGTCTCTGTATGTGCAAAAAACCCCTCTTTTTTTTTTTCTTTTTTTGAGGTTGGTTGGGGGACACCCTACCTATGCCTCTTTAAACCACCGCTGCTCTCACTCCAAGTTGTACACGGCAGTGGACTCGGTGGGTCCATGGACCTATTAAACAAAGGGTGGGTCGCGGTTTTTCACGGCAGCAGTCGGCATGAGTTTCCTTTTCTTACGATTCGAAAACGAAACCAACGTTTCTTCCGTGATGACCAAATAAGGAACACGCACGCTCTAAAGAAGGGTAATAAACAGCACTGTTGCAGTTAATACCTCTTATTAACATCATTGTATAATAGGTTTTAGATCATATTATTAAGTTATTGATTATTTTTTTCCACATCTATTATTTATTTCTTTGTTATCAATTGTAGTAATACAATAACAACATAAAGTACAACTAACATAGGGCTGTAAGTTGTAGGTCTACTGGTTTATGAATATCATACATCCCATTATTTCCTTTTGTGTTAGGCTACTATTTAAACTTTCTTGACGCGGGTAACTACTCTGCGCTAGACCCGTCTCTGTCTCTCCCATTGGCGGTACAGCGCTCTGTCGCCCTCTTGTGGCAGAGACGCAACACGCCCCTCAGAGGACGAGTCGGGAAAGGTGGGCCACCGTGAGGGTGCAATGGTGAGCGAAGCCATACTCTTTCCTGCTCGCTTCCCCCGCTCCGTGGCTGCACAGATATCGAATTGGCAATTTATCCAAGCGGGTGTCTTTAGATGGGGGCGGACACGCCATACTGATCACCTGTCATCAGTGAGGTGCGGATCAGAGTTCATGTCTGGAGTCTGTCCAGACGTCGCCGACTAGCAGTTGCCATAGAAACGTCCATCAATTGAAGAGCGTCTTTGGTGACTGTGGACGGAGGGAGGAGGGGGGAGGGGGGGGGGGGGGGGGGGTGGCTGTTGAGCGGCCACTTCCCTTCATGTGCTGGGAGATTGAGTTACAGTGGGAATCTGACACCCTGATACACACTCCCACACACACACGGGGGTAATGCCCGGGCTAGAATAGCCACTTTTCACAGAGGACAAATACAAGTCACTCAGCAGTACTATAGGGGTCTGCTGCTCTCGTATCAGGGCACTGGTAGTAGACTTGTGATTGCTTGTTGAGGGAAGTTTAGTTTAGTCTACCTGTCACCTGCCAGAAATAGGGCTAGGACACCAGCCTTAATGGATGACCTTGAAGTAAATTGTTACACAAAATATCATTTTGTTTAACATTTTTTTTTTAAATTTTTTTTGTGTAACCCACAAAATATAAATCACAAACAAGATTTTAACAACATCAAAATTACAATGAATTCTTATAAATTCCTCTTCGCAACACAGCAGAGCTTGGTCTGAATGGCAGGTCAACAGAAAGCCCTGAAAGATGTTCGGGTCGGCCTACCGTAGCCCAGGGCTGTGTACTAGACTCTGTCTATTAACGAGAGACCTGAGAGATTAATGGCGCATTTCCACTGCAGGGTGCGGAACGGATCGGATCGCAAAGGTGCGGGTCGGATCGCGTTTCCACCGCCAAAAGTGGGCGTGACCCGGACTTTGCCGTACCCGTTCCGACCCCATTTTAGGGACTCCTCCGTTGCGGTACCCAAAACGAGACCAGACGCCTGAAAGGGTACCCTGGAATTCTAGCTACACCCCCCCTCCGTTGATTGGTCGACAGAATCGTCACTTCCGGGTGACGCGGGGATAAAAACAAACAAACAGTAGCCTCGAGGTATTATTCTTTACAATTAACATGTCGCGTAAAAAGCTTGCTTGGGCGAACAAGGAGGTGGAGACGTTCGTCTGCATTCTTGCGGAGGAAGACGTTGTTTGCGATGTTTACGTAGCTGCCGCGGCGATCGACATCCGGCCTACCCCAAAGGGTACTGTCGGCAGTGGAAACACGACCTCGGAACTGAGCTGGGCTGTACCGCCCCCTCCCTAACGCACCTTTGCGATCCGATCCGTTCCGCACCCTGCAGTGGAAACGCGCCATTAGGGTCGGCCTACCGTAGCCCAGGACTGTGTACTAGACTGTCTATTAACGAGAGACCTGAGAGATGTTCGGGTCGGCCTACCGTAGCCCAGGTCTGTGTACTAGACTCTGTCTATTAACGAGAGACCTGAGAGATGTTCGGGTCGGCCTACCGTAGCCCAGGGCTGTGTACTAGACTGTCTATTAACGAGAGACCTGAGAGATGTTTGGGTCGGCCTACCCTAGCTCAGGACTGTGTGGTCTATTAACGAGCATGTTGGTTCCCCCAACTTCTAATGAATATTTCATGAAAACGTTCATATTTGCAAGCATGACATCATACACATCATGTCATGCTGGTAAAGCATGTGCTTCTGGAAAAATAGAAACACATAAGGCAGATATATCTGCCAAAAGTACCGCAACGAAAGGCCCAAATAGCTTTTCGGAGCCTGATGCACCACAGGGACACAGCTGAGGGATCCCCTCTTCGTTGCGTCGAACGGAACGCGATGGGTGCACCGGAGACCGTGGGCGCAATCACGCCTCGTTCACACTACATGCGTTTGTCGACGGAGGGGGGCTTTTTGACGTATCCATGTGTTTTCCCGGGTTGTATTACAAACGCGATTTCATTAGACAGTGTTTTTATGTATATATACAAAACGCGATCTGTTTGGCCGTCGGATCAAAGGCTGCCTGAAAAGTTAAAAAATTTGACGGATCTCATTGACTTTGCATGGGATCCTCTCGAAATGCATTGTGGTTCTGTCCGTTCTGTCGGCTCCGTGGCCTGCTTCAAAAAGTTGAGAACTTTAAACGTTTCAGGCAGCGACGGATCCATCGGCCAATAAGATGATGGTTATGCAAATACACTCCACGCGGAGTGGAACCATTTAGCAATAACAAGCAGGAAGAAGCAGGAAAAATCCGGCCGTTATATTTTTTTTAAAGAAATGTGGAATCGATAGGATTGTTTTTAGTCGGCAGTTGTTTGTGTCATCTTTTGTATTTATATCCACACATCGGCTTTGTAGTGGGAAGCGATCCACAAAGACTAGTCCCCTATATGTCAGACACGCCCTCTGTCATCCGTTGACGGACGCATGTAATGTGACGACGCATTCACACTGCCCCCGTCCGTCGACGGATGGGGTCTTTTTGACGTATCCATGTGTTTCCCCCGGGTTCTATTACAAAGACGATTTCATTGGACAGTGTACTTGCGTATATATTTGCATAACACGATCCAATTGGCCGAAGGTTCCGTCGCTGCATGAAAAGTTGAACATTTTTCAACTTTTGACGTAAGCCACAGTAACGAGAGAACGGATGGACCCACAATGCATTTCGAGAGCGTCCCATGCAAAGTCAATGAGATCCGTCGACGCACGGAGGTAGTGTGATTATACCCTAAATGCGGCGTAAAACTGATGCATCCGACGACGACCGCCGCAGCGAATGCAGGGTTGCATTGTTACATCTCAGGACGATCAAAGCGCGGTGCATGCAGCAGGCAGGGCTCACACCAATAGGATGAATAAGATAGATTAACTGGAGGAAACGGGCGACAGGATGCTCCTAAAAGCTCAGATCCCCCCAAAAGCGATAGAGCCGCGGTTAAATCTATTGTCGACGAGGTGACCGAGTTGCAAAACAATCCTGCACACATTTTAATTGAAAAGCCATGTAAACACTTACCTACGCGGAGAACAGGTGTCCCTACAGCGACGGTTGGTTTTCCTTAGGTGTAGTTAAGTGCTGATTATGGACACACGTTCCTGCAACGCAAAGACTATGCAGACGCTTCGACGCCGTCGTGAACGTTTATGGTTCTTCGTTGGGTTTTAGTAAGCGGACCAATCACAGCCCTTGCTGATGAGTCGCCTCAACGGAAGGTTCCGATTTTTGGGAGGCACTCCTCCGGCCCTTGCGGTAGACCCAACAAGGGTCCGCAAGGACGTAAGGGGTCCGTAACCCCCTAGCGTTGCATGAACATGGAACCATAAAGAGCCCTTTATAGTCCTCCATAAAGTACGTAGACACAGAAAACCATCTCCGTCGACGGAGAGCCTGTCGCTGAGCCGCTCCGTAGCTCTACGTGCACATCCAATTTTTTTAAACTATCCGTCGATGCTTACGGAGATGGATGGAGACGGCAAGGGCTGTCATTGGTCCTCTCACAAAATCTTTTTCGGAATCCCTTTTACCGGTTTCACTTTCGCACCTCATTTACTTTGTACAGTAAGGACTAATAAAGCACCGAATTAGATTTGAAAACCTTTGGAAGTAAATTTTCAACACAGTTTACATGTTTAGTAGTCAGCATCTAAGATGATTTGGGCGGCGAATTGCATCGCGTATGCGACATCCCGACGGAGAACTGCCGATGTTCGAAGGGTCTCCGTAGTTACGGAGTCCGATTACGGATTAAGGATACGGAGTAGCATACTTCTACACCTTCTACACCCAAGTGTAGTAATTATCATTACTACACTCATTTTTCTCTTAAAGTTTGCTACCGTTTATACATTTTTTCCATACTTTACAAAATGTTATGTGATATGTAAGGGATAATGTATTGAACGCCAGTCATTATCGGGAAAATAAGCGCCGACAGGGCGAACAGGACACCGACGCGAAGCGGAAGTGTCTCGATTCGCCCTGAAGGGGGTTAATTTCGATAATGATCGGCGATGTTCTATACATTATCCCGCTTATTACACATGTAAACATAACACTGATAACACGGCTACTTGCCAAAATGAAAAAATAACCTCACACGGTGTGTTTCTTTACAATTTATTTGTTATTGCCATTCGTAGAGTTGATCAGCAGAGAAATAGTCAGTCAAAGACGTGAACGTTGCCTAGCAACCTAATACGCTGGAGTTGATAAGTTACCAGAAGACTTGCGGAGTGATATGAAAGACGTGAATCAGGAAGGCCCATGCAAGGGAACGGAGCATTCTATAGCATTGAGAAGAGCTATGTTATAAATATATGTTGCACATATCGTATGCATCCCACGGTTACCATGGAGCAATTTTCTCTGTGTACTTTGCATAATTTTTGTGTACATCAATACATATGCTTATTATTAAACCTCAGGCTTTCCAGATTAGAACGACGGGTCCAGAACCCAAAGCCCCCCAGAGCCCCCTAGCCCCCTTCTCGCAAGCGGAGGGTGGGGGGGGGAAGGGCTGTTGTTAGGGGGCAGAGTGTGGCGGCGGGAAGTACGAGAAAGCGCCAGGGATGCGATGTGCGGGCGTGGCTCTGGGAACAGACGTGGGCGGGGGGGAGCTGGGTAGGGCTGTTGTGAGGGGGCGGAAGGGCTGTGGCAGAGGGACGCCATTCAAGTACGAGAAAGCGCCAGTGAACTGCTGCGGGGGCTTGGTTCTGGGTGCAGGCGTGGGTTTCACCACAGGAGTGGGCATTACCACAGGCGTGGGTATCACCACAGGCGTGGGTATCACCACAGACGTCGGTTTCACCACAGGCGTGGGATTCACCACAGGCTTGGGTTTCACCACAGGCGTGGGTATCACCACAGGCGTGGGTTTCACCACAGGCGTGGGTTCACCACAGGCGTGGGTATTGCCACAGGCGTGGGTATCGCCACAGGCGTGGGTATCGCCACAGGCGTGGGTATCGCCACAGGCGTGGGTTTCGCCACAGGCGTGGGTATCGCCACAGGCGTGGGTATCACCACAGGCGTGGGTTTCACCACAGGCGTGGGTATCACCACAGGCGTGGGTATCACCACAGGCGTGGGTTTCACCACAGGCGTGGGTATTACCACAGGCGTGGGTATCACCATAGGCGTGGGTTTCACCACAGGCGTGGGCATCACCACAGGCGTGGGTATCACCACAGGTGTGGGTATTACCACCGGTGCGGCGGCGACGGCGATCAGTGACCCGGACCACAAGTTGTCCATGACCGCAGCCTTCTCCTTGTACGTGAGCAGGAACTCCGGGTAGATCTGAGGCCGGTCGAAGACGACAAAGATGGAGGGTGAGTGGATGTCGTTGGCGCAGCTGTCATAAAAGAGGGTGTCCCCGCCGTCCTTGGAGGGCGGGCGCACGTAGCCGGCCGCGCCCCGGGTGTGGTGACCCACCAGCACCCGGGACACGAACATGGAGCGGACCATCGAGGCGTTCCCGGTGTACTTGTGGGATAAGCTGGCATCCCGGGCAAAGTAACTGCCTGGGGATGGGGAGAGAGACGAGGAGAGGAGGGGAGACAGAGGAGAGGAGAGAAGGGAAGAGGAGTGGAGACCGAGGTGGAGATAGAGGAGAAGAAAGAGAGGAGAAGAAAGAGGAGAGTAGTAGTCTGTAGGATTTAGTGGCATCTAGAGGTGAGGTTGCAGATTGCAACCAACCGAATATCACCCCTCCATCACCTTTCCCTTTCAAAAGACATGGTAGGTATTGACCAGCTTTAGCTCATAGTTTGATATCGAAGTATGGCAGCGATTATGATTTAACATTTTAAACCTAAATTCTAAATTCTGGAGCAGTTTGTCCGTCCTAGGCTACTGTAGAAGCATAGCCGTCTCCACGGCATGGGCTCATTGTAAAAATTAACAACGATAATTTTTTATGGGCTATACAATAACTAAAACACACTTATGAATATAAAATCTTTGCCAAGTCTGTTCTGCTAGATGCCCCTCATCTTACACACTGCACCTTTAAGTCCTGCAGCGTTGTCGTAGCAGTTAGCTTACCCTTGCCGTAGGAGGTCCTGTTGGTTCCACAGATCCGCCAGTCAAAGTTCGAACAGCAGATGGCGTTGATGAACTTGGAGTCTGTGCCGTGGAACAGCTTCCTCTCGGCCACACTACGGCCCCCATTCCTTTTCTTCATTTGTTCCCTTTGCCTTTTAAAAAAACAAGATAAAAAAAAAAGGGTCAAATTACAGTGGGTCATTATTTGCGTTTTCGTTATAAAAACTCACTTTTTTTATACTGTTATAAAGCGTTGCAAAAAATACCGATAACGTTATAAAGATAAGATAATGTTACAACGTAATATAACGTTATAAAAGCGTGATCCAACCGATAATGCAAAGTTTAAAAAAACGGGTTAAAATGACAGTTGATCATAATAAGCGTTATCGTTTTGAGTCCCTTGTGTCTGCCATTCTACGGCTTTTCCGACCAACCGACGTACAACTGAAATTGGTCCCAGAGACACTTGTTCTGAATTCTCTCGATCTTCACGATGTCAAAGGCGGTCATCGTCTGACGAAACAGCGTCTCCACCTCCTTGTATTCTTCGGACGAATCTTGCAGCAGTACTTTCTACCAGAGACATAGGAGAGAGCTCTTAATTTACCTTTGAGAACAGTTAGAACAACCCAAAGGTGTATGTCATGAGACTCATCTTTTTAAATACTATTTACTAATCTTTTTAAATACATCCTAACTGTATTAATCACCAGGATGTCATCACCATCAATACTGGATAAAAATCTGAATACGGTTAACAACATCTCTCTAATAATGAATAAAATATTCTAAAAGCACATGGAATTTATGATCTCGACCTAAAAAGGCAGGCAATGTTCTTGCATGTAACCCTTCTATGTAACCCTATAAAAAGGATTATAATTACCTTGTATCCAATATCAGGAACCTGGGTCTTGTCCCAGTGTCTGGGAAAAGCTTGGACATTTGGTGGACCATTTGGAGGCCTTTTACTGAAATAAAAAAATAACAATAACTTCATCTGAAGCGTAATAGAAAGGACCCGTTCTGTGTCTATTTTATGGGCAGTGGTCCAAAGTGCCCGATGTAAAAATGGGTGTCTCACTGAAATATGAGGATCAATGTTAGGACAGAGGTGTGACGGTAGATCTGGCGATACAAAGTTGCCTGACTGGAGCAATCACTCTTCACCAGTAGGAGCGAGATTCTTCTTTGTCGGGAAGAAGGATGGCTCGCTTCGTCCCTGTATCAACTACCGAACGATATCACGGTAAATAACCGAACGATATCACGGTAAAAAACAGGTATCCCTAGGCCCTCATTAGTTCCGCCTTCGTCCCCTCCACGGAGCCGTGGTTTTCACCAAATTAGACCTGCGCAACGCATACCACTTGGTCCTTATCCGGGCGGGAGACGAGTGGAAGACCACGTTAAACACTAGGGGTGTGCATTGGCACTGCCCTCACGATTTGATTAAGATTCACCAGGTAACGATTATATTCAATTCGATTCTACGATGCATTGCGATGCATCAAAAATCTACTGCACACAATAAGGCAAATTTGTCACTTCAATTATGATGTCGGCAACCGCAAGCTCGTGGCCGTCAAGCTCGCCTTGGAGGAGTGGCGACATTGGCTGGAGGGCACGGAGCACATTTATAGTTTGGACCGTCCACCGCAACCTGGCTTATATTCAGTCTGCTAGGAGATTGAATTCTCGACAGGCAAGGTGGGCCTTATTCTTTGGTTGTTTCAATTTCTCCCTCACCCACCGTCCCGGGTCCCAGAACGTTAAGCCGGTTGGCCTGTCCCGCCTGTACTCCCCCGAGGACCCCTGTACTGATCTCGAAACCGTCCTGCCCCCCGCTTGTCAGATCGGCACACTCACACTCAGTCCGCGGTACGCCTCGCGCAGAGACAGCAGCCAGGCCCCGGCCCCCAAATCTCTTGTTCGTTCCGGACGCTGTACGGTCCAGGGTACTGGTCAGGGTCCATTCCTCCAATCTCACCTGCCACCCAGGAATCGCCCGCACTTTGGACTTCATCCACCGCCGATTTGTTGGTCTACCATGGACGCAGACGTCAGTGTGTTTATTGTCGATTATTGTCGGCGCCCGGAATAAGACCTCGACCCGTCCCCGTTCCGGTCTGCCTCGGCCCCTACCCATTCCTAGCCGTGGTCATACATCGCCCTGGACTTCGTCACCGGTCTGCCCGCGTCCGAGGGCAACACCACCATCCTCACCGTGATCAAACTTTTCTCCAAGGCCGCGCACTTCGTCGCTCTTCGTCGCTCTTCGTCGCTCTTCCCAAGCTTCCCTCCTCAAGACAGCCAGCAGATCTCCTGGTCAGGCACGTGTTCCGCCTTTATGGCATCCCTGCGGACATTGTTTCCCCAGTCCCCAGTTCACCTCTCACGTGTGGCATGCGTTCTGCGCGCCTCTAGGGGCCACACCCAGCCTTTCCTCCGGGTACCACCCCCAGTCCAATAGACGATCAGAGCGGATAACCAGGAGATGTGGGCAGCGCTCCGCTGTATCTCCCACGCCAGTCCCTCCTCCTGGAACTCTCAGCTTCTCAGAGTATGCCGACAACACGCTAGTCAACGCATCCTCCGGCTTATCCCCGTTCATGGCCTCACTGGGCTACCAACCACCCCTGTTCCCCAAATTGGAGGTCGAGATCTCAGTCCCGTCGGTCCAGGTCCACATGCGCAGGTGCCAGGGCACTTGGAAGCGCACACACGCTGTGCTTCCCCACGCATCCTCCCGCTCCCAATGGCAGGTCAATAAGCGCCGTCTACCTGCCCCCCAGTACGCTCCCGGGCAGAGGGTGTGGCTTCGGGCATGGGACCTTCCCTTGAAGGGAGTTCCTCCCAAACTCTTCCCCTGTTTCATCGGCCCCTTTGAGATCAAGAATATTATCAACCCCTGTGCCGACTTCCCCCATCCCTCCGTGTACATCCGACCTTCCACGTCTCCCAGGTCAAGCCCGTCTCCACCAGCCCGTTGTCTCTCTCCGCTCCGCCCCCACTCCACCCATCTGGAGGTACGACGCCGCGGCCGTGGTCACCAATACCTCGTCGACTGGGAGGGGTATGGTCCTGAGGAGCTCTCCTGGGTTCCCCGGAGTCGTATTCTGGATGCCTCGCTCATCCGGGACTTCCATCGGGATCACCCGTCTGTTGTTGGGCGTCCACCGAGAGGCGTCTGTCGAACCGTACCGCTTGCTTCGCCCCAGCTTGTCACCTTCCCCGTCACCCAATAAACCCTGTTTCCTTTTACCCCGTCTCTGCCTCCCTGTGTCCAGCGCTTGGGTCCCCTTCGCCCCGTTCCTTAACAGCCAAAGTTCCTTTCCCCCAATTCCATAACAACCATGGCTGAGGTAACCCCTTCTACGAGTCTCATTGTGGAAATATCAGAGACAGAGTCCGACTCAACAGCAAAACGGTTATCCCAATCAAATAACAAAGACACTTGCGTTACAGTGTGTGTAATCACACACACTGTAACGCAAGTGTCACACAAACACACACACACACACACACACACACACACACACACACGTGGCGCTCACACGTCGTATCTCATTGGTGGGCCAAATTCTCTGGGCTGACAAGGCAGAAAAAGGGGAGGTGGCATCTCCCCTTATGACGAGATACTGGGAAAATTCCAAAACGGCGCGTATGAGCTTTGTTTTTTCAAAGGCAGAGCAGAATGCCTAGTGCTCGTTTTACACCCAACAAAATTTCTAGCTGCTGTCGAAGCATAGGTAGGCTAGGGGAACTCATATTAATGTTAGAAAACCTCAGAAATTGAAATATTCATGCCATGGGATCTTTAACTTTCTTTTTTTTTTCACCCTGAGCAACTTTAAATTCTGAATAATATAATAGATAATAGAAAACCTTATTTAACGTGAACATTTTAATGTTCATGTTTCCATACATATTTTCACACATTTTTATTTTACTTGGCAAAAACAAAATATTAAAGGGGGTACACTAGTAGAAAGAGTTTGAGAGCCACTTGTGTATCGGGACCAAGACATTTGACTTCTCTTCTCGTCCGTCCTCCAGGTGGAACGCACCTTGTCCTGATGTCCTGCACGTCGTCAGAGGACAGGAAGCGAGGCCGTCGCCTCACCAGCCTCTTGGTGCCGTGTCTCTTATTGGTCTGGATCATGTCTGCAAAATGCAAAGAAATTCAAATCTAATGATGCTACGTTTCAATTGAGTCATCCAGCAGACGCTGTCTGGAGCGACTCACAGAGAGTTCACATAACAGATCATTGATAAAGGGTTGACTTGATACCAGAAGGTTGCTAGTTCGATCCCTCGCTCCTCCTAAATGAGTGTTGAGGTGTCCATGAGAAAGCCACCTCACCCTAACCTCAAATGACAAATGTGTATGGTTGTATGGCGCTTACAACCTTTGGATGAAAGCGTCTGCTAATTGCCCTAAATGATAATGCAGTGTGCTTGGGGTTAAACCAGCAACCTTTTCTGCCAAGGGGTTGAAACTCCCTAGCAACGTCACAATCCCTCCCCCGTCGTATGACAATCTATGCCAGCTCATGGGGTGTATAATGATGGGTGGGTCGAGGGCTGGGGGGGGGGGGGGGGTAACGGTGGCCTCACCCTGGAGGCTGAGTGTGTAGGCATGGGACCCTGCGGTGAACTCCACCACCTCCTGGGGGTCGTTCTGGAACTTCTGCTCCAGCTCTGTGCTGCTGTTGGGCTGGAGAGAGCAAATGGCAAACGAACACACACACAAACACACATGCACACACGCGCACCAATATGCACGCACACGCACACACACACACACACACACACACACACACACACACACACACACAGAATAATGGTTTTAAACACATGCGTTCTTTGGTAAAGAATATCTGTTTATTTGTTCAAATCAGTTCTTCGAATAAAATATTTGAGCACAATTGATAGCATATTTTTACTCTCCCGCCAATTATCTAGCCTGCCCCTCTTTGCAGGTACTCTACTAAAGGCGCCGCTTTGCAATGGTGCTGAACTCACCGGTGAATCGTACTGGTTCCAGTTCCCATTCCCTTCCTCCCAGTACCAGAGCCACTCAGTGGCGAGTAGGAGGGTAGGCATGAGGACTGAGGAGATGGAGGAGAGACGCCTGGCCTTCTGGAGTCCACACGTCATGGTGCCAAAGCACACCGCTTCTACATCGACCGTGCTGCAGGAAACATCACACACCGTTGACCCTCAGTATGTGGGTTTAGAGAGAAGTACAGCATAAAAACGCCACACAACATTTGTTTAACCAATTCAATGATGAAAAATAGACAGGATTTAAGGGATACTAGAAATCAACAGAAGCAAACTGAGGTTTCAAACTGGGATTAAACGGAGTAGGCTTATTTAAACTAAAATGGTTTTGAACTGGGATTAAACCGGCTCATTTAAAGATCCCATGGCATACTAATTATGAATGCTTTTATATAGCTGTTAGTGGGCCCCTAATACTGTACTTGAAGACGTTCTAGAAATTCAGCCTTGGAGCCGAATTACAGCCACTACGAGCCAGTCCCACAATGAGCTTTCCACAAACATGCCGTTTATTAGAGGCGGGTCAAGATGGAGGGTGGGGGTGTGGCCCTGAGCAGCTTGCGGTCACGGTACTATGCACTCATTTTACATTGGATGCATTGCAATGGCGAGGCACACACACAGCATTCGGCCGTGTTCTGTAAATATTCTAGAACACTCCGGGTGCTCCGGCGGGAGTCCTGGAGCTCTCTATCTAAATAATATCCTATTCCACAGGGATATTTATATCATATAATATATATTGTCATGGCCAAAAGCTGTGTGCGCCTCCAGACGATATTATGAATCTGAAAACGACTGCGTTGGGTTCTCCGACGTCTCTGGTTCTTCCACTTCCACATCAATCTGAAGTAGACTGAACCGCGGCATGGAGGAGAAAAGGATTGCTGCCAGCGATTGTTGTTGTCCATCGGCAGCAGGCAGCATTCTCCTCCATGTCGCGGTTCATGTACTTCAGGGAGACTAAGGCCCCGTTTACAACCAAAGGGGAGATTTCTGATAACACCTGTTATGTGTTGTCGTGCCAACTAAGAGAAACGGGGTTTTGGGTTCTCAAGTGTCACATTATGCCAGAAAACGCTTCACGTCATGTGAGCGCCCGCTGTCTCTCCACACGAACGAATCTCACGCCATATAGGGGGATTATTTGTTCATCAACACGGCGGATGCGCGCGCAGAATGATTGCAAAAGAAAATTGGTTTGACTGGTTGCCATGGTTATCTCCGTGTTGTTCATTTGCAGTTGCGATGTTGTCAGCTTACTGTTACATTAAATTGTATTCCGAAAACGCGGTTATATGCTATAGAGTCAGACCCTGGGATGAATTTCAAATAATAAATATGTACACTTTGGGCCCTATTTTAACGGTCTGAAACGCAAGTGAGAAGCGCCAAGCGCAAGTTGCTTTGTGGGCGGTTCTATGGTGATGTCGCTAGTTTACCGGCGCAAAAAATGAGTCTTGCGCCCGGCGCCTATCTAGAAATAATATAATAATACATTTCATTATAGTGCCCTTTTCATCTGAAGATCTCAAAGGGTTACATCCTGGTGGAAACCAGAAGCCAGTGGAGTGAGTGGAGGATGGGGTAATGTGCTCATGCTTGCGCACTCTCATCAGGAACCTAGCTGCTGAGTTTTGTATGTATTGGAGCCTCTGCAGGCTCATGCTAGGGATCCCGATGAGTAGTGCGTTACAAAAGTCCAGTCTGGAGGAGATAAAGGCATGAACTTGTTTTTCAGAGTCTGAGAGGAAGAGAATGGGGCGGAGTTTGAAAATGTTGCGGAGGTGATAGAAGGAGGTCTTGCAGAGGTGGTTGATATTTGATTCAAAAGTGAGTTGGAGGTCAATTTTTACACCAAGATTTGTGACTGTTGATGAGAGAGGGATATTTGAGCCAGAAACAGTGATGCTGGTTATGGATGATGATTTGGTCTGGTGAGAGGTGGCGACCAGGATGGCTTCGGTTTTTGAGCTGTTGGGTTGGAGGAAATTGTGCTCCATCCATACCTTTATCTCCTCCAGGCACGTGGGGAGTTTTGATGGGGATGACGGTGACGTTGAAGGTGGGCTTGCAGCCGTGGCATTGAAATAGAGCTGTGTGTCGTCGGCATAGCAATGGAATGAAAAACCATGGCGGCTGATGACCGGCCAAGGGGGATGAGGTAGAGGATGAAGAGGATGGGCCCAAGGACTGAACCCTGGGGGACACCGCAAGTGACTGTGTGTGGGTTCGATTTGATGGGACCCAGGGAGATGCATTCTATCCGGTTTGTGAGGTATGACTGGAACCAGCTGAGGGGAGTGCCAGTGAGTCCAGTGGTGAGGTGGAGGCGGTTTAGTAGAATGTCATGGTCGACTGTCGAAAGCAGCAGAGAGATCAAGAAGGTGAGGGGAGCCAGCGTCGGATGACCTCAGGAGGTCGTTTGTAACTCTTACGAGTGCAGTTCCTGTGCTGTGGGCGGAGCGGAAACCGGACTGGAATTTATCGTAGAGGTTGTTTAGTTTGAGGTGGTTTTGAAGGCCGGTGGCAACTGCTTTCTCAAGTACTTTGGATATGAAGGGGGATTGGAGATGGGCCTGTAGTGTGATAGGACTTCTGGGTCAAGGGGGTGTTTTTTGAGCAATGGTCTGATTATGGCTTTCTTGAAGAGGGGGGGGATGTGACCAGGTGATCACGGGACTGAAGACAGTGATATGGGTTTTTACCAGGGAGGTTGGGAGAGGGTCCAGGGCACAGGTGGAGGGTTTCATCTTCCTGATGATGTTCTGCACCTCTTCTGATGAAACCACAGGAAAGCAGTTTAGGGGTTGTGAGATGGCATATGTATATGGGGGAACGGTTTGGGTGGGAGGACTGGAAAGAGCAGAGCGAATATTTTCAATCTTTGATTTGAAAAAGTCCATGAAGTGATTTCACTGTTCTTCTGTGGTGCCAGTAAGTGGGAGGGATTGTGGTTTGAGAAGATGGTTGACAGTTAAGAGGAGCTGTTTGGAATTTCCTGGATTGTTTCTGATGGCGTCAGAGTAAAAAAGTGAAGTCCCTCTTTAAGAGACTTTGAATACTGTAGTAGATGCTCCCAGAAGATTTGATTGTGAACAGTGAGGCCAGATGTTTTGTATCGCCGCTCAAGGACTCGCCCTGCTGCCTTCATCTTCCGCAGCCCATCTGAGAAGCAGGGCGCTGGGCGGGTGAAGGTGACTGCTCTGATTTTAACAGGTGCATGGTGATCCAGGAGGCTACTCAGATGGCTGTTGTAGTAGTCCACTGCTTCGTCGGCTGATGAGAAGAGTGTGGAGAGATGCTTAAAGTCTGCTGCCAGGTGTTCTTGGTTAATGTTTTTGAGGTTTCTAAAGCTGATATTTCTTCTAGGCTTTGAGAGGCTGGATGAGGATGGCAACTCCATATAAATTATCTTGTGGTCAGAGACACCAAGGTCATACACCTGCAGGTTAGTGAGAGGGGCAGAGTTTGCGATGACCAGGTCCAAAGTGTGCCCCCTGGTGTGTGTGGGGCCATCAACAAGTTGCTTTAGATTAAAGCAGTCCAATAGTTGAAGAAATTCAGCAGCAAAGCGGCAGGAGGGGGTGTCGACGTTGATGTTCATATCACCTGAAATGATAACATTGGCAGAGGATGTGCAGAAAGTTGTGAGGAGAGTTTACATCTCAGGGATGAAAGATGTGTTCAGTTTTGGTGGTCGGTAAATAAGGAGGAACAGCACGGAGGAAGGGGGTTTACATTTAAAAGCAAGGCATTCATATGAAGAGAGTTCAGGCAGGGGCTGCAGAGATAATTCCAGATCACTGCGATGGATGACTGACAGGCCGCCACCACAACCTTTACTGCGGGCTTTCTGGAGGTATCTATATCCTGGGGGACAGCTCTCATTTAAGGAGGAGAAAGTATCTGGTTGGTGCCAGGTCTCTGTGATGTACATAAAATCCAGACATTTATCCAGTATGATCATGTATTAGGCAGGATTTGTTGCTGATTGATTGGGCGTTAAAAAGTTCAATTTTGCTGCTGGATGAAGCAACGAATCTTGCAACATGGTCTCACAGGAATCCGTGAAATGACTACGGTCGGACGCTTAACTCGAAATCCGTGGCCACATCACGGAAACACGCCGATATCCGTGTTGAGCCACGGAATAACAGTGTCATTTACTTGCATTGGAGCAAATTCCGTGGCTACATCACGGACAATTGAAGTGATTCCATCAGACCACCACGGATTTTGAGTTAAGCCCCCGCTGTGGTCAAATGTGGCACACACACAGATTGAAACGGGAGCACACACACAGATTGAAACGGGAATCTGTGTGTGTGCCACGGAATATCATTGTCATTTACTTGCATTGGAGCAACTTCCGTGGACACAACAAGGACAATTTAAGTGTTTCAGTGAGACCACCCCGGGTTTTGAGTTAAGCCCCCGTAGTCGACTCGCTCGTTGAAACGGGGATCCGTGTGTGAGCCACGGAACATCAGCGTCATTAACTTGCATTGGAGCGAAATGCAAGTTTCCGTGATGTGTCCACGGATTTCGTGTTATTCGTCTGTAGTCATTTCACGGATTCCTGTGAGACCAGGTTGAATCTTGGCAGTGGACGTAGCAGACTAGAATCCACTCCCCGTTTTCCATCCAGCTCCCTGAGAGGTGTTGCCATGGAGATGCCCAAACGACTTATCCAGTAGGAGACAACGCTCTGATGACGTCTGTGAGGTGCAACAACTACGTGACAGTGACCAGATAGCCGGTATGGAAGGACTTTTCTGTGGGTTGAGGAACTTTTTTCGGGAGCCTCTGTGGATATAGTTGTAATGTCCGGTGGGGTGAAGAAATTTTTTGAGATTCATCAGCTGGTCGACGGAGTAACTCAACATAGTGGTGCCGGCGGCAACGGTGGAAAAAGTACACTGCAGGTAGTGTGCTAGCAGCAACAGGTAGGCAACCGCTAGATTTGAAAAGGTCCACTGGTCGGACGCGTAAAGTGAAAAGTTTAAAAGAATAAAAAAAATTTAAAACAGAGAGCGCTAGCATCCTCCCCAGTCCCGATCTAAAAATGGTTGGTCTGAAGTAGACTAATTACCCGTGGGTGTGGTTGGGCGTAACGTGCAATTAACCAATGAGAGTGCCAGCTCTAATCCCCTTTAAGAGCCATGAGCGCATTTGAATCTGACGAGTTGATATTTTGACAGCGCGTCTGCAGTCTCCGATGTGCCGTATTCTTGAAGAAAGTAGTCCAATCCGGATTGCTTTTAACTCACTTTATTTGTTAAAGTATTTCGGTATGGTAACTATGAAGCAAAAGGAGGGGAATTGTATCGAACATGAGTGTGAGCGACAAACAGCCAGCCTCTGTATCTAACTCGCAAGTCTGGACTGCCGGATGTTTCTGCTCTCGTTGACTCCAGGCCCTGCTTTAATACCTAGTAGGCGTGGCCTATGTGACGTATTAGCTTCGGCTTCCTCACCTGTCTAAAGGTGCTGCCATCTGTGGCTGGAGTAGTTATTGCAGCTTTCAGTTGGGTCCTGCTCCCCTTGTGGCTATGTATAGTAATTACAGCTTTTGTGTTCAATCCTGCTTCCTAGTGGCTATGTGTGGGTAATGCAGCTTGTGATCCTGGGGCCGTATTACAGAAACTTCCTAACTCGTAAATCCTATCTTATCTGTTTGGTAACTATGGTAACAAGGGATAGGACCGGATTTAGGAGAAAAGTCATTACAGAACGTCCGATCCTAAAGTCAGTGTTCTTATCTTAACTCCAGATAGGAAATGTGTATTACAGAAATATCCTAAATCACCAAAATCCCAAATAAACGGTCCTAACTTTAGGACGACCCATCAGCTCTCACAACTGTCATAACTGTCATTTACGGTTACAAATTAGCGAGATGGCTGCTCTTTTATTACATATAGCGCAGCAAAATCGTAGACGTAGGCCTAATGGGGATCTACGAAATATGTTTGTGGAAAGGCTTTTGAGTGATCCCAACGATGTTTTACGTTTCGGCGATACAACACTTATAAGCCGGTACAGGCTTCCCCGGGCCATGATCCTGGGTTTGGCCGAGGAGCTACGACCTTTTCTGGAGAGACCGACACGCCGTCATGGGGCTCTGCCTGTTGTCGTACAGCTGACAAATGCGCTGAGACTTTTTGCAAAAGGTGACTTTCAGAGCGAAGTAGCCGATATAGGTAAACTTTCACAACCTGCAGTGTCGCGTAATTTAACTGAGGTGGCAAAAGCCATTGGCGGATTAGCCCGACGTTACATTAAGTTTCCAACGGGTGATGAACTCAACATCATCAAGGAAGCCTTCTATGAACACGCAAGGATGCCGGGTGTAATAGGACTGGTGGACGGATCCTTATTTCCAATTAAAGCGCCCAAAGAGGATGAAGCTACCTATGTTTGCCGTAAAGGATACCATGCGATCAATATTCAGGCAATAGGAGACCATAACATGCTCATCCGACATTTAGTAGCGAAGTGGCCTGGGTCAAGTCATGACGCCTTCGTCTTCAACACAAGGTGGCGTATATGATTAAGACTATTTCCCTAGGCCTATATTGTTAGAAATGTGGTTTTACTTGTTGTAACAACTAGTCTATCTGCAGTGACATCAATACGTATCTGGGGGAAAGTGGTTTGAGTGGATGGCTGCTTGGGGATTCTGGCTACCCATTAAAACCCTTTCTTTTGACGCCAGTAGCCAATGAGCGCACACCACAAGACATGCGGTATGCTAAATAAAAAAAAATAGCTTATATATAAGTATTCTTACATTTGTGTTGTTAGGACACTCAGTTTATGATATTTGCTTTGTATTATCAGATACAACCAAGCACACAAAAAATGCAGGGCAAGAGTGGAACGTCTGTTCGGAGTCTGGAAGAGCAGGTATATTCATAAAAGTAGTTAAAGGTCTGTGCATGGTGTGTTTCATTTGGAAGGTGTGAGTGCATTGTAAGGCTCAGCTCAGGGCATACTTAGGTCTACTAAAGACATATTGCAAGATCTTTCTAAAACTGCATATTTTCCTGTTAGATGGAGGTGCCATGACATGAGTGGTGGATATCTCCAATATACTCCAGAGAAGGTCGTTCTGTTCATCAAAGCGACAGCTGTGCTACACAACATCTGCAGACTGGCAAACCTCCCAGATCCAGACATACCAGATCAGGATATGGAGCACCCCGAAGAGGCACAGGATGTCCATTACAATGGAATCAACACAAGAAATCGACTTATATTAGATTTTTTTTAAACTAAATTAAAAAATAGAAGCAACACAATGGTCAAGATTACAATTCATTCATTTATATTTCAGTTAAACATTTTTTGCACACTCTGGCCCTACTCTTCTCCCATTCAAATGTTTCCCTCTCAAGGAGGAGTCGCTCTCTTTCTATGGCGACTCTCTCTCTGTATAATTGAAGCTTCTCCCTCTCAATTTCTAGCAGAGCAAGGGTTTCTGGTGATGACTTCAGCGGACGTGTTTTCTTTTCTGCAAAAACAAAGAGAATTCTGATTAGCATACCAATAAAAAGGAAATAATCCTGGTGCCAGATATGTTAGATGATTTAATGTATGCACATTCATGTAATGTCATTTAAGCTAACAGATTATGAATGACGAGATCAATGACAGTTTAGCTGACATATGACCCCAAGTCATCATCATCACAACGTCTTACAAGTAGCCTAACATCTTACCAGGAGGCGGTTGTGTAGCATCGACTTCAACAACTTCACTGACTGAAGTTGTGGTCTCAAAGAAGTCCACTGGCAACCCAGTCTCAAAGCCTCCATCGATGCCTGCATGGACAGCCAGAATGTTAATTAGTATGTCTTTCTTATCATATATCATATCATAGCAGCTATAATATAAAGTCAAGAAACATAATCACTAGCAGGGAGAACGAGAACGTCAAACATTAGAAGATAGACATAAGCGAATTCACTCTACAAAGTTCTCCGTCGGGATGTCGGATACGCAATGCAATTCGCCGTCCGATCGATCTTATATGTTGACTACAAAGCACTTTACGGAGGTCTATAAACTGGCCTTACCCTCGTAGTCAGCCTTGCTGAGGAGTCCCACAATCCGGTCCTCCGCCGGTGTCAGGGGGGTAGCGGAAGAGTTGCCACCACCGGTAATTCTCCGGTCTTTACAAATGAACGTTGCTTTTTTCTTAACGTCACTTGTGAGTGTGGTAATTTTTTTCTTGACGTTTTCAACGTTTCTACTGATCCCTGATACGGTGCTCACCTTTTCGGCTATTTTCAGCCATTCTTGGTCTTTCTTTTCTTTGGTCAGACTCATAGAAAATTTCCCATACAATATTTCCTTTGAGCTTTCTACTAAACTCACCAACTTTTCTATTTCGTCCGCTTTAAAATTTTCGGCACAACGTTGTATTTTCCCAATCCCATCCATAGCTAGCAGTTGTTTTTGGATATTTTAGGATTATGACAGTTGTCAGCTGTGAAGTGACGTGATCCGACAACAAGTTTCATCAGTTGCTAGGTAACAGACATAAAAGCTGAATGTCGATGCTAGATCGCCTACTTAGGATATCTTAACCTGCGATAAGATAGGATTCCTAAATTAACATAGGATATGTTTCTGTAATACCAAATTGAGAAAAATCCTATCTCCACTTCTCCTATCTTAACTTAGGACTTAAGATAGGAAGTTTCTGTAATACGGCCCCTGCTTCCTAGTGGCTATGTGTGGGCAGCTTTTGTGCTTAAAATACGTGACAGATGCACATGAATTTCAAACTTCAAATTGCTCAGTTTATGGCCAAATACTATGGCCTGATTCACACATGGAATAAGGTTTTCTTCCACAACTTCAGAAATACAGAGTCCTCAAATACATTTCGGCAAAGAAAACTTATGATATGATATAACATATGATATGCGGTAACTGTGGTTCTATTTAATGATATACGCAATACATTATAAACAGTTTCTTATCAGTATTGTATGCATTATCGTTATCGACTTGTGAATATGCATGGGTCCCCCCGTTAATATACATTGCCATGTAATATATTATGCGTTACGTGTTTAGTTTGCGTGCGTTTAAACAGATGGACGCACACACGCGCGCCTGCATTCATAAATTATTTTACACATACACACACGCGCGCCCGCATTCATTCATTCTTTTTAATACTAACTCGCGGCAAAACAACGTTTGTCTCACGATCAAATTCTCATCAATCCTAAAAGTTATGGGCATGTACACAATGTCTGTGTCAAGAACATATGTGTTTGCTGTACGGTGTTTGCAGATGCATTGATTTAAAAGTACAACTTATTACCGCTGCATCAGCTGTTCTTTCCCATGTAATTTACCAAGAATGTATGGCTAGGTAGATGAGAGAGGCAAAGTGTATGCGCGAGGTGCACAAGCAACATTATGGATGCGCCCTTAAAATAGCATCTGAACAACGCGCCACTGACTTTAAACCAGGTATTTCCTGGTTTGTGGCCCAAGTGGTTTCTGAAACTGCAAAATAGCACCAGGGCACGTTTGCGCCAGAACACGCCTCCTCCTTTCGCCGAACCACCCCTTGGGGCGCAAGATTATTCCCTAATTTACCGACGCGTGGCGCTGGAGGGAAAAGAAGGCTCTGCGTGATTGACTCCAGTGATTAAGTCAATTGCGCCGGATGCAAGATAGGGCCCCTAATCTTGAAAGTGTAGACCTTTGTGATTCCTATTGAAACGAATGGCGAGGGGATTATTCTTCAAAACGAGAGCCGGTAAATTGTGAAAAATGAATTAAACTGTTCTTTAGAAAGGATCAGGAAGTCGCTTGTGTTATTTGTTGTTGTTGATGCAGAGGATTCTGATTGGCCTGCATGGCTTTATCCTTCTCCCTACACTGCCGCCCATAGGTTTGGCATAGTTATAATGGCGCTTGACAGCGTATTTATGCGGGTTGATGTAAATGACAACTTTTTGGAAAACGATGTTGTGTGCACAATGTTATTTTTGAAAACGGGGGGGGGGGGGGGGTTTATACATTTGTAATGTATAAACGTGCCTTCTCAACCATGGCTGAGATAACCCCCACTGCGAGTCTCGTTGTGGAAATACCTGAGATTTCAGAGAACCCGATTTGTGATGCGCCATAACACCAACAGCAGAACGTCTATCCAAATAACAATGAAATGTACAACACTTGTGTTACAGTGCTCGTTTTACACCTAATGTCATTTCTAGCTACTGGGGGACCATAGGCAGGCTAGGGGAACTCATGTTAATGTTAGAAAAACCCGTGAAGTGATATTTATATGCCATGGAACCTTTAAACTAAAAGGGTTTCAAACTGGGATTAAACAGAGAAGGGTCATTTAAACTAAAAGGGTTTCAAACTGGGATTAAACAGAGTATGCTAATTTCCACAAAAAGGGTTTCAAACTGGTAATAATGGAGAAGATTCATTGCAACAAAAAGGTTTTTAAATTATGATAAAACAGGGTAGGCTCATTTAAACTAAATGGATTTCAAACAGCGATCAAACAGAGTAGATTAATTTAAACAAAAAGGGTTTCAAACTGGGAAAAAACTGAGTGGGCTAATTTCAACCAAAAGGGTTTCAATCTGGGATTAAAGGGAGTAGGCTAATTTCCACATAAAGGGTTTCAAACTGGTATTAATGGAGTAGACTGATTTTAACAAAAAGGGTTTCAAACTGGAATAAAACGGACTAGGCTAATTTAAAAAGAAAAGGGTTTGAAACCGGTATTAAACCGGGTAGGCTCATTTCAGCAAAAAGGGTTTCAAACTGGGATTAAACAATGTTGGCTCATTCAAACTAAAAGGGTTTCAAATGGGGATTAAACAGAGTTGGGTCAATCAAACAAAAACGGTTTCAAGTTGGGATTAAACGGACTAGGCAAATTTAAACCAAAAGGGTTTTGAACTGGTATTGAACCGAGTCAGTTAATTGAAACAACAGCGGTTTCAAACTGTGATTAACAGTGTAAGATTATTTAAATAAAAAGGGTTTCAAACTTGGATTTAACAGACTAGACAAATTTAAACCAAAAGGGTTTCAAATATGGATTAAATGGAGTATGCTAATTTAAACCAAAGGGTTTTGACTAGAGATGTAAGAGCAGTGGCAGGTCTGCTTGTAATGACTCCAGCCTCCTTGTCCTATCAGTACCTTCAAATCTATACACTTTCCTGTGTTGCATACCTATATGTTTTTTTGGGGTTACAGTAATCCTCTTCTATCTTCTCTGAGCTATCCAGCAGCGTCCACTGATTGCCCTCCAGAACTTCCCAGCTGTAAGGCAGACTGTAATGGGCTCCGAAACATTTTTCTGAAGAAGACAGAGAGGAAAAATTCATTATGTATCAGTGATTTATGAGGCTAATGTGGTAAAAATTAACCTTACATTCTATGTTAAACTATGATTATTATTAGGACTACATATCATATAAATACTTTAATGGTGGAAAAGAGCTGATCACCTTTAGCCTAGATGTTATGTGCAATGTGACACCAGTGAGTAAGTCCAGTTCATTCCCATCTGATGTGCCATGTGGCACATCAGTGAGAGAGTCCAGTCTACTCCCATTTTGATGTACTCTCTGAAGACAATGCTTACATTCACACGTGTGCATCATCTCTGTTTGTATAAGGATAATATATGTTCTAAGGTCACATTGGGATTCAGAAGACATGAGAGTATGCTGACATCCACACAGTATGACCCTGATGGGAAATTCTATGCACATCAATATTTGATGAAAGTCCAACTTTGTATTTCGTAAGGATTGGGGATATAAGGAGCTGTACCTCTCGTTTGCGGGTGGCAATAAACTCTCCATCTATACTTGACCTGGTCTCTCCGATTCCTCTTTGCTTATAGCTAGTTGAAGTGAATTAGATAAGTTGTTATTATTAATTCCACCACACTAACACAACAGATCAACTCTGGTGCTCTGGTGGCATCGGGTTTGAACGCTGTCTGTTTTACGATTGGTTCTAAAATAACAATCCAGTAGATTGAACTCACCTCTGGGGTGGATACAGTTGCCTTCGAGGAAGAACAGGCAAATCTTGACTTTATCTGAAAGACAAAACAAACAATGAACAACTGTTTTAAGATCCATGGACGAGCACTTCCACGTAAGGTTTTAAATGGGTTTTAAAGATGTTCTGTAGTTCTACAGACAACGTTTTGCACTTAAAACAATTTTTATTACGTCATAATATATTACATTTATGACACTGTGTTGCATAAATAATATTTAGTCGTTGTTGTTTTGAAACTCAGATATATCAATGTAAATGGACTGCATTTATACAGCGCTTTTCTAACCAATGGCCACTCAAAGCACTTAAAGGCATATTGTACGATTTTCAGTGATATGCACTTTTTAATATGTTGTTGAAATTGGTTTTTACATCCTGACAGCAATAAATAACTTATGGGCAATGAAAAAGAAGCGGAAAAAAAACGAATTCTGTATCTGCTATAAACCTGTTAAAATGCTTACCAATCGGAGACATTGTACCCGAATATAAAGAACCAATCACAAGCCTGCGCGTTCTCTCCCCTCTGTGTACGAACCTGAGCCGGCCTGAGCGCGTTCACGGAGGGCAAAGAAAGCGTTGTTGTCATAGTAGTTCATGACAGTGGACTAGACCTAGTGAGCCTACAACGTTAACACGATGGAAGAAAAAAAACAGAAGTTACCACTGCCACCGTTACTTGCCCCGGTTCATCCTTTTAAAAAGGCAAGAAAAAGAAAGACAGAAAATGAAAAGGCAGCAACAAAAAAAAAGTAAGAGAATGCTCGAGGAAAAACGAGAATAAAAATTGGATTCGCTTTTCAGCGATGGCGACAGCTGAGGGAGTTGAATGGCCTGAAAAGTGACGCAATGGTTGCCGTTGAAGTAAACCGTAAGCAGCATTAGCGCTCGTGCACGGCTCTGTGTCGAGGGGTTGGGGCAGGGAGTCCTGAAGGGTGGGGGAGGAGTTAAACGGAACTCCGAAGAGAAGCTAATTTCAAATCATGCTAGCTCTCTCACATCGTACAGTATAACTTTAATATTAACTATAATATTGCCCAACTTTCACCCATTCATGCACACATTCACACATCGATGGTGGTGTCAGCCATGTAAGGCGACATCCAGCTCGTCGGGAGCAGTTAGGGTGTCTTGCTCAGAGACACCTCGCCACTCAGCTTGGAGTAGCAGGGTAAACAAACTATCACCTCCCGCCAAACAGCCAACCCGCTCTACCTCTGAGCCACGTGCCGCCAATGTACTGATTCACTCACTCAAAAAACATGCTGTGACAACAAACGTAAAAATATCCAATAAACGTTCTGCTTTACCTCGAGGCGGGCTTCTCCTTCCATCACCTCCAGTAGCACCACCATTTCCAGTAGCACCACCACCCCCAGTAGCACCAGCACCACCCCCAGTAAAACCAGCTCTAGAAAATAAAGAAAAAGGACAAGTGGTTAGAACGTGACCCTTTTAATGTTCGTGTTTACGCTGCCAAATAGAACGCACATATATTATTCATATTATTTCTTTATTTTTCTCCCCAAAATGTTTTGTGCCGGTGAAGGGGGTACTCAGCTGAAAAAATATCTTAGTGTGGTGTAGCGGGACCAAGACGTTTGACTTCGCTAAAATCAAACAGAGAGGCAGTCCGTCCTCCAGGTGGAACTCACCTTGTCCTGATGACCAGCACGTCGGCGGAGGACAGGAAGCGTGGCCGTCGCCTCACCGCCCTCTTGGTGCCGTGTCTCTTATTGGTCTGGATCTTGCCTGCAAAATGCAAAGGAATACATTTTTTATAATGCTACGTTTTAATTATGTCAACCAGCAGAGGCTGTCTGGAGTGACTCACAGAAAGTTCACACAACAGATCATTAATAATTTTGAGTTATTACCAGAAGGTTGCTAGTTCGATCCCTGGATCCTAGCTTAGTGTCGAGGTGTCCATTAGCAAGACACCTCACCCTAACCTCTCCTGACCAGTGTGTGTGGTTGTATGGCGCTTACTCCCTTTGGATGAAATCGTCTGCTAATTGCCCTAAATATTAATGTAATGAGCTTGGGGTTTGAACCAGCAACCTCTTTGGTCCAAGGGGTTGAAACTCCCTGGCAACGTCCCCATCCCCCCCCCCCGTCGTATGAGAATACCAGCTCATGGGGGTGTACCGTACACCGATGGGTGGCTCGGGGGTGGGGGGGGGGGGTAACGGTGGCCTCACCCTGGAAGCTGAGTGTGTAGGTCTGGGACCCTGCGGTGAACTCCACCACCTCCTGGGGGTTTTTCTGGAACTTCTGCTCCAGCTCTGTGCTGCTGTTGTTCTGGAGCGAGCAAGTGGGTGAATTAACACACACACACACACACACACACACACACGCACACGCACACGCACACACACACACAGTAATGGTTTTGAACACATTAAGTAATGCTGTCAATGGTGAATAACTTCTGTTTATTTGTCTGTTGAAATCAGTTCTACGAATGAAATGTTTAAGCACAATTGATGGCATATTTTTACTCTACTGCCAATTATCTACCCTGCCCCCCCTAGCAGGTACTCGAAACTTAACGTTTACAAACCACAAACTAACTATCGGCTAGATTATTAGGTCTGCGGCTGTGAGCCGATCAGGCTGGCACCGCTTTGCAATGGTGCTGAACTCACCGGTATATAGTACTGGTTCCACTTCCCATGCTCGTCCTCCCAGTACCAGAGCCACTCGGTGGTGAGTAGGAAGGTGGGCTGGAGGACCGAGGAGGCGGAGGAGAGACGCCTGACCTTCTGGAGTCCACGCGTCATGGTGTCAAAGCACACCGCTTCTACATCCACCGTGCTGCAGGAAACATCACACACCGTTGACCCTCAGTATGTGGGTTTAGAGATCCCAAGTGCAGCATGAAAACACAACACAACATTTGCTCAACCAATTCAATTATGAAAAAAAGACTTAGGGGACACTAGAAATCAACAGGAGCAAACTGAGGTTTCAAACTGGGATTGAACAGAGTAGGTTTATTTTAACTAAATCGGTTTCGAAATGAGATTAAACTGAGTAGGCTTGATTAAACAAACAGGGTTTCAAACTGGGATAAAACGGACTAGAAAAATTTAACCCAAATTTTTTTTTAAACTTGTGTTAAACAGAGTAGGCTTATTTAAACAAAATAGGTTTCAAACTTTGATGTAACAGACTGGGCAAATTTCAAACCAAAAGGGTTTCAAATTTACATTAAACAGAGTAGGCTAATTTAGACCAAAGAGTTTTGACTAGAGATGCAAGAGCAGTGGCAGGTCTGCTTGTAAAGATTAGAGCATCCTCATCCTATCAGCACCTTCAGTCCTCTGTTGTGTGTTGCATACCTGCATGACTTTTTGGGGTCACAGTAATCCTCTTCTATCTTCTCTGAGCTATCCAGCAGCGTCCACTGATGGCCCTCCAGAACTTCCCAGCTGTAAGGCAGCCTGCAATGAGCTCCGAAACATTTTTCTGAAGAAGACAGAGAGGAAACATGTATCTGTGATTTATGAGGCTAACACAACAGGTCATCTCAGGTGCTCTGGTGGCATCAGGTTTGAACGCTGTCTAGTATGATGGGTTCTAAAATATGATTCCGTAGTTTGAACTCACTTATGGGGTGGATACAGTTGCCGTCAAGGAAGAACAAGCAAATCTCGATTTTATCTGAAAGGCAAAACAAACAATGAACAACTGTTTTCAGATACATGCACGAGCACTTCCATGGAAGGTTTAAAATCCTCCTAAAAGCCTCCTTGTGATTTTCAAAAAAATGTTTATTACTGAATAATTACATGAATTGTGTATTTATTACTGAATAATTACATGAATTTTTTGAAATGCCTTTGCAAGGCAGATGGCTGACCAACTATGCTACATCTGAGGCTAGCCACTGAAGGGAGACAAAGAAGGCCTAAACTCACTTGGAATAAAAAATAACCAATCATAATTCAGTTTCACTGTTCGGACATTCGGAAATGTATTTTGGTACAATGAGGAGGCACTCTTTTTTCTCTCTTTAGATAGATAGATGGATGGATGGATGGATGGATGGATGGATGGATGGATGGATGGATGGATGGATGGATGGATAGATGGATAGATGGATAGATGGATAGATAGGGGCAAACGTGTGGCTACACACAGCACTACAAAAGTCATCAAGATTCAAAAACATTTGTTGCACAGCTGAACGCTATTGTCATTGGCTGTCGGTTTCCTTGTCTTGTTTTGGTGTGTTACCTGTTTTACTTTGGTATCGGTCTTGTTTCTCCCCATGTCAGGTTTCCCTCCTGTGTGATTACTGCTCCCTCCCCTAATGTGTTTCAGCTGTTACTCGTTGCGTGCCCTGTGTGTGTTTGGTATTTAAGCCCTTGTCTTTCCTTTGATCCTGGTCGAATCATTTTAGTTTGCGGTGAGTTGTGTCCTGTGTGTTACCTGTGTTCCCGGTGTTCCCGGTGTTCCCTGTGTTACCCGCGTCACCCGTGTTCCTTGCCTTTTGAGTTAATAAATTATCCTTTAACCTGAACTGTCTGCGATTGAGTCCTACCTGCCTGCCTGCCACCCGCTAACCGTGACAGAATGATCAGACCATCATTGGACCCATATATATATATATTTATATACATTATTTATATATATTATATATATATATAAATAAAATGTTTTCAAAAGTCCAAGTCCTTAAAGGCCCACTATGCAACTTTTTTAGCCAAAATGACATTAAGTATGCAGGTTGAGAGTTATACTGATGGTTCTGCATCCATTTCTGGGTCGATTGGTGGGTGTGTCATTTACCCATGTCGCCTCTCCAGTGAAAAAGCGCATATGCAACTTGCTCTGTTCGGACCGACACAATCCGGATGTGACGCAGCGGAAGTATCCTCGAAAATGTAGTCAGATTGTAGTTTCGAAAATGTTTTACGGCACAGACACAAACCCAAACATGGCACCGGCTAGATATAAACAGCCAGTTGCGAGGCAATTGTTGCATTCATCATGGATCAATCGACTAATAAGGGACCCAAGAGGCGACCGTCGGTGGAACAAAAGAAGAATGGACCAGAAAAGAGATCAGACACGAGTGAAAGGGGAACTATGCAACTTTTTTGGCTTGATTTACCTTAATATAACAGGCTAAGAGTCATTGCGATGGTTCTATTATGCATTTTTGTTCGATTGTTCGTTGTTTCGACTCACCCTTGCGCATCTTGGCGGAGAAAAGGAATATGTTTCTGCCGGCGACCCGCCGCCCACTCTCGCGGGAGTCTCGGGTCTCGCGAGGTAACGAATTGCTTTATTCGGCTCGAATTCGGCTCGATATAAACACAAGTCACTAAGGGATTGTTATATTCATCATAGATCAGCCGACTAAAAAGAGACAGAGAAACCCAATGTCGGAGGAACAGAAGAAGAGAAAAGGGAGACTGACCGGCAGAGAGGCCAGACACGATTAAACGTTGGGCAAGCTTTTCAGGAATAGCGTGAACTGAAAGAAAAAGAAGACTGCAAATCAGACGCCGACTCGGCCGTGTTGCTTTTGAAATTGAAAGTACCCTTGGGTGGCCTTTGTCTTCGTGGTATTCTTGATGTTGATAGTCTCTGTACAAATGTGTTAGCTCAACCATTTTGTTGTGAGCCCTGTAAAAATAGTTTTCTCGACCGTTTTGTTGTGAGCCCTGTATGTTTCTAGCTTGCTTGGTTGCAACCATATAGACACCTTTGTTTCCATGGGTGTTTTGCTGTTCGTCTGTCTCGTCTCCCAGATACAGACTGAATCCCCGAATCCAGGTTCTTGTTTATTTAGATTATTATGTTGGCCAAACCTCTTACACTGATTGTTCTGTTCAACCTAAGATAAAACAATTATAATCTAGGATATAAATTCTCCCCGTCAACTATAAAAAAGGATGGATTTATGTTTATTGCAATACAAATACACCCTTTTAAAAATGTATAACCTTGCCTACACTTTATGAACATCTACTTCGGACATGGCTCCACGCATTCGCCGGCTTCTTTGAAAACAAATGCACATGGCTCTAGAAGTGCATGGGGAAGGGTCGTCAACGAGTTGTTACGACAGTGTTGTGAAATATGTACTACGAAGCTGTAGGGGGCGCTGTGTAGAGACATTTGCGTGCCAAAACCAAGAAAACAGCGAAGAAATGCCCGAAGTTGCATAGTGGGCCTTTAAGTGTCGCAATAGTGCAATCATGTGTGTATGAGATGGGGAGTATCAGTGTTGCAGTAAAGTTCAGTAGTGACACAGCTCTATGGTAGAAGCTGTTTTGCTGTCTTGTTGTGCGGGCGCTCAGTGTCCTGTAACGTCTTCCTGAGGGCAGGATGGTGAAGAGGCGGTGTCCAGGGTTTGTGCCATCTCTAAGGAGGCCCTTGAACCTCAGAGTACAGCCCGTCTGGTAGATGTCCTCCAGTCTGGGGAGCTGGGTGCCGGTGATCCTCTCATCAGTCTTAATGATGCGCTGGAGAGCTTTCCTGTTGTCTGCGGTGCAGCCAGGGTACCATACGGTGATGCAGTATGTGAGAACTAACTCGATGGCTGACCTGTAGAAGCTCACCAGAAGCTTTTGTGGAAGATGTGCCCTCTTCAAGCACATCAGGAAATCCTTTCTTGGCCGTCGCGGTGATGTTGACGGTCCAAGTCAGGTCATGGCTCATGTTGACCCCGAGGTACCTGATGTTCTGCACAACCTCCACTATCTTGCCATCGATGGTGATGGGGAGATGGATGAAGGGCTTCTTCTTCCTCCTGATGTCCAGGATCATCTCCTTTGTTTTTGCCATGTTGAGGATCAGGTTGTTCTCTTGGCTCCAACTCACCAGGTTCTCTATCTCTGTCCTGTTTGCAGCGTCGTTGTTGCTCGAGGTCCTGCCTACCACCATGGTGTCATCTGCAAATTTTAATATGGTGTTGGCCTCGTGGTTGGGTTTGCAGTCGTGAGTGTAGAGGGAGAAGAAGAAGGGGCTCAACACACAACCCTGTGGTGCACCGATGTTCAGGGTGATGCTGGGGGAGACCTGTCTCCCCATTCACACAGTCTGTGGTCGGCCAGTGAGGAAGTCCAGAACCCAGCTGCTCAGGTGTGTGTTGAGGCCCAGGTGGTCCAGCTTGGTGGCAAGTTTATGGGGAGGGATGGTATTGAAGGTGAAGCTATAGTGTATGAATAGCATCCGCACATTACTGTCATGCTTGTCAGGTGTGTCAGGGTGGAGTGGAGGGCTAGTGACACTGCGTCCTCCGGCAACCAGTTTGCCCTATAGGTAAATTGGTGGTTGTCTAAGGAGGGGGGGGGGGGGATGCTGTTCTTCAAGTGTCCCAGTACCAGACGTTCAAAGCATTTCATCACCACCGGTGATGAAATCAGGTCCGGTAGCTTTGTTGAGGTTCATGTGCTGCAGGGTCCGTTTCACATCGTGGGGGCACAGAGTCAGATCCGTTAGTGAGGGTCCCTGCTGTGCCCGCGTGTTGTCACTGTTGTCAGTGCGGTCAAACCTGGCAAAAAATCTGTTCAGGTCATCAGGGAGGGATGGACTTTGTGCGTTTGTGGAGCCGCTGCTGTTGTAGCCGGTGACGGTTCTGATGCCCTGCCACATGCATCGAGAATCTGAGCTGCTAAAATTCTCCTCGATACGCTTCGTGTAGCGGTGCTTTGCTTCCCTGATGCCCTTCCTCAAAATGGACCTTGCTGTTCTGCACCCCTCTGCATCACCTGAGTGGAAAGCTGCAGCGCCATTCATCCCTGGCTTATGGTTGGGGAGTGTCAGTATTGTCTTCTGTGTGGTGACACTGTTCATACAGAAGGTGATGTAGTCCAATACTGATGAGGTGTAGGTGTTGAGGTCTATGTGTTTTTTGTCATTGGCAGCCTGTTTAAAGATGTCCCAATCGGTATACTCAAAGCAGTTCTGTAGCCTGTCCATGGCTCCGCCTGGCCAGAGCATGATGGTGCAAACTGTTGGTTTGGACCTTGCAATGAGGGGTCTGTATGCAGGTGTTAAGTGCAGACTGATGTGATCGGATCGGCCCAGATTGGGGGAGGGGACCCTTTATAGCCTGTAGCAACGTTGCAGTAGACCTGGTCCAAGGCGTGGTTCTAGTCTCTATTATAAACACACCATCTGGGTGGTTGTTTTTCAGCTGGTGGATAGCGTCATGCAGACTAGCCAGTGCTAGCTTAGTGTTAGCTTGTGGTGGTATGTACTCCCTCGGTCTGCATGTAACTGTCATAAACTCCAAGTCCGGGGAGCAAAATGTCTCTACAATGTCAGTTGTGGTACACCATAAATTGCACACGTATATGCAGACACCGCCGCCTTTATCCTTAATGGAGTCAGCTGTTCGGTCCGCTCGGTAAACAGTCCGGCCTGCTAGCTCAATAGCAGCGGCAGGGATGTTTTGATTCAGCCAGGTTTCGGTGAAGAAGAAAGCACAGCTATTTATCCTGTTTGAGTAAAGCCTCTGTCGTGGAAATATCAATCATAACTATAAATATACAATCACATACAAATTATATTAACCTTGTTTATATAATTATTACATTAGAAGAAACTGTATACATTCTCCCTGTAACTTAAAACAAATCCCTTCCTCTCTTAAACTGAGAGAGGTTAAGTTAATTCGTATTCAAGTTCCCACTGGAGCCAGTAAGTCTGGTTTTGTGACCAGGCCAATCGACTGACTTCTTTGTTGTGTAAACTCGTTTAGAGCCAAACCTGCAGACATGTCCAATACCCACCCATTGTATTACAAATTTACTTGGCCTAAGGTCACTCCCACTCCCCTCCCACAATGTTAATGTTCCCTATAAGAATCTTGTGAATCTATTGTTTCGGCGAATGTGTTCTTGGTAAACTTTGCTGCCAGTACTTTTCCCATGATCATCAAATATTTCGCTGTCCGACGTGTCCGTGAGAGAACTTTCTCTTCATCAGCCTCAGACTGAGTTTGTTGATCTTGTTGACAATGGACTGGGTGTTCGCTATAAACAGGCTGGGCAAAGCTGGTTGATCTGGTGAGCTCCTTAGCCTAGCTTGGATGCCACCCCGCTTGCCCCACTTTTTTTTCCTCTCCCGTCTCCGTCTGCCCTGCTTGCTGCTTCGGGTCGTTCTCCGAGCAGGCACCGATGTACGAAGCAGCTCCTCTGGTATAGCAGATTGAGGGGGTGGAATGTAACAGTGAAAAAAGTAAACATTACAAAAAACACAAAAAACACAAAAAACCGGCAACTAAAGGGACAGCTACGAGCCACTGCGATTATGCACGCCGCAAGGGCCGTAGCACCAAATTCTAGGCCCCTATACAAGAAGCCCGGAAGGCCCCCAAACCCCCCCCCCCATACCCAACATATCACCAAGTTGCAGAAAATGCCCACTGACGGGTCTTCTTGTTGGCAAAATCCCTGATAAGGTCCTTAAAGTCCAATGCTCTTGCCAATTGGCTTTCAATCGAGAGAAGAGCAAGACTGTTCAGTCTGTCCTGGGACATGGTGGTAGTTTTTGACTAGCTTCATTTTTCTGAAAGCCCGTTCTCCGCCAGCAACACTTACGGGTAGGGTGCAGAAAATCCTCAATGCAGATTTCTCCAAAAATGCTCTGTAGTTGGAGATTATAAATGGCATTAAGGAGCTGAAGAGGTGACAGGTCTTGAGGAAATGTTGCCTGATGTATTTTTTTCAGGTGCAAAACTCCCTCCTCGAATCCAGCTGTGAGATCCTTTGGATATGCTCTTGTAAGAGTCCGGCATGACACTTTTGTTTGTTCTTCTGACCTATCAGCAAACTTCAGAATCGGTCCAAAAGTTTCACAAATGCCCGCTGTGGTTGTGAATCTCGGCCTCAGCAAGAAGAGAGTCCCATTCACCCCGCATAGCCTGCATTTCCTCCTGTGGTGCTTTAATGTTTGCTGCCTGCATTTCCAGGGATAGATTACCTGTCTGAAGAATCAGGTTGCGATGTTCGATTGACTGTAGCACTTTAACCCACGCAGTAAGCAAAATCACTGCATCAAAGGTGTGGAAATAGGTTTTTAAACTTTTAGCCTCTGATTTGGCATCATTTGTCAGATTGCATGTGCTTTCAACACGTTCCAGTGCCACCAGAATAGAGGAATATAGAATATAGTGGCCACGGCTTTTACGGCAGCAATTTTAGCACTCCACCTAGTGTCCGAGGGACGATGAAGTGAGCATCCAGTTTCTTGCTTGAGGATTGCCCATCACTCTGGACTTGGACTGAAGAAGTTGTGAAGCAGATTAACAAAGACAAAAAATGCCGCCACTTCAGTGCTTGACTGAGCTGCATGTACTCCCACCAAATTGAGAGTATGAGCAGCACACGGGGAGTACAAAGCAAATTGATTAGCGTTTAAAATATTGGCCTGCACTCCTTTAACCTTTCCAGACATATTGGCTCCATTGTCGCACCCTTGCCCTCTAAATTCTTCTAATGGTATGCCTCTGGCCTCTTGTAGAACCTCACAAATCATCTCAGCAATTTCTCTGCCTGTCTTTTTAAAGAAGTCTTTAAATTGGCAGAATCTTTCTGTTATCTTCCAAACTTCTCCATCTTGATGTGTGTATCGGATCAATAAGACATTCTGTTCAGTGTGTGACACGTCTGGGCTTGAGTCACATATTATGGAATAGTAGATGGAAGCTTCCCTTTCTGCCATGATTGTATTTAGCACTCGTTCACCACAGATATTGATGAATTCATTTTGTGTGTCAGGATTCAGATGGTTTGTTCATCTTGTTCCTTTTTTATGTTGCCTTATCATCTCCAAGTGGTCATGTAAAATGTGATCAAAACGGGCCAGCCACTCAAATGTGCCAAGACAATTCCCATTATGGACATCATCTAAGTCAACAGTATTGCCTCTGAAAGCAAGGTTTCTTGATGCCAAATGAAGGGTCACATCCAAAAGCCTCTCCAGAAGCAGTCTATTCTTTTCTATTTCACTTTGCATCTGTTCCTGAAGGTGACTATCAACTCCACTGGCTGTCAAAAGTGAGTGCTGGAGGTTTTTCCATTTCAAATAGCACTGTTTATGAGCCGTGCCTGTCTCGTGTTCTGGTAATTTTTGGTACATGTTGCGCCATTTTGTGTACTTTAATCCATCCTTGCTGTTCAGGGTACTTTTGGATGACGTTGACAGCTCATGAGACAACAGTAGGCATGGGATGGAATAAAAAGCCTTGGCAGTCTCACTGTGTATAAGCCAATCTCTTTTGATTTTCTCACGGCCATTAGCTGACTTTGCAAATTGAAGATACAAACACCCTGTTGCTACAGTCATTCAAGTCAAAATAGTTTATTTCTGCTTTCATGTTGAACTAAGCTTACCTTGTCTCAAGTCTGCATCGGAGGAGAATGAGGGGGTTGTTGCTGCTGGTCCACTTTCTGTGACAGTTTCTGTAATTTGTTTCACAAATTAAGTTTTACTAGCAGGCAGCTAGGATGATATAGCCATTGTGTCATGTCATGACTTATGGGGCTAACCAGGGCTGCAGTGGTCAAATTAGAGGTGGGTAAACTATGAATTTTGTGATCAGACCGACCTCGACACAACGCAACGCAAAGTGTTGCGACTCTTTAAGGCTAGCCAGGCTTTATATTCCATTATGTTATCAATTAAAGTCATATTAAATCAATCAATGACAGTCAATGAATGTGTTTGTAGTTTATTCAAGTTATTCAAATTTCAACAGTAAAGACAAGTATGTGTAGATTAAGAACTATCTATCTATGGCATGTGTGTATGTGTGTGTATTAGTATGCATGCTTTTCACAGTAGTGCCCAGAGGGCCTCCTTGTCCTCCACGTCAGGTCCTGCCTTGCAGGGGCGTGTTCTGGGGTTCATGGCTCACCTGTGCTTCACATACGTGTTGGATTGAACTTTGTGAGTGGTGGGCCATTCAGTTGAATAAACATCAAGGACGACACTGTGACCAAGTGCAGACTGCATCTCAGGGGGCACACTATGATGTTCATTAAGCTGAACCCCCTCTCACACTCAGCAGTGCTTACTGGAATGAGATGGTCGATATTCAGGAGTGGTGCAAGGTTTTCTGGAATGATGCTTGAGTTATCCTTAAAATCCCTAGCCTTCAAGAATTTTTCTGTCATCAAGTCTGAACCTTGGGGCAAGTTGTTTCAACTTGGATTCACCATACGGTTCCTCTAGGGGAACAGGCCAGTTTGCTGGGAAAATAACTTTAAAGAAAATAAATAATAAAATAAAAATATTTATAATAGGCCTTTATAAAATAAAAATATTTATAAATATTCTTATTTTTATTGGTTTAACCGCCAACCGCCCGAATTTAATTAAAATATTATTTAGCAGTCGTGACCGTAATTTCCGGTAAGTGCACCACGGAGTACTCGATTTGGAACAGCACTCACATCTGAAAAGGGACTCTCTGATCGACGCCACTTTGACCTGGGAGGGACTTTACGTCCTACGTCACTCGCTATGGGTGTGCATGTGTGCACGTAGCCGTCACTCGCGATGGATGTGCATGTGAGAAAGGTTTTGGCTTTTAGTGTCTATGGCAGGGCTATTCAACCTCCTTATCAAGTTGGCCGAAAAGGAAAACCACTGGGGGTACATGGGCCACACAGAGTAAAACTACGTGAATGAATCGCTACAAATAAATCGTACTTAAAGTAGTGTTAACTTAATATACATAGTACTACTACATGGAATAAACTTGTCAGACGCATTCCTTCCTTCTTCACTTTTAATCGTATCATTATTAAAGATTTTGTTCTCACATATTTTGGACACGTATTAAGAATTACAAAACAGAACTACTGTACATATGAGACATTTTGAGCCAGTGAGTCAGTGAGGAAGATTGCACTGCCTTGTTTGCCTAGTTTGGCTCATCCTGAGATACTCATGCTGCTTCTCATAGGTCATGGAGCAACGTGCCCTTGTTCTGATGGCATTCATATGAGGAAAGCTAGACTCACACGTATCGGTTGAGCCAAACATTGTCAGAATAAGTGATGCCAGTTCCTGATTGTGGGGTATTGATACTGGCTAGTATCACCGGCTACACACAGAAACCTGATTTGCATGCAACTATGTTTCTCCTTTATTTTATTTATTTTTTGCATGCAACCTCTTGCGGGCCAGAAAAAAATTCAGAGGAGCCGCATTTGGCCCACGGGCCGCTAGTTGAATAGGCCGGGTCTATGGGTTGGTAATAACGGTTCTGATGATTTTTCTGATGGAAAAGTGGTCTTTTATTTCCATAATCTTTGTTCAGTGAACGCATAAACCCGTTTGTTAGTTAGCAGTTAAACAAAATGCGATCTCTTTGTTTACAGTTACCAACGACCAACTGATGATTGGGGGTTCGATTCCATAGTGATGCAAGGTTTTTTCTTTCATTTTGGACTGCACACACATCGCGAGTGACGGATACTCGCACAATGTACACACATCACTGTCTTTACAATTTCTAGGCAACCGAAGTTTAAAGATTGTCAAGTGGTTAACTCTTGAATCGCATGTACTAAGACCTGATGGGTTAGTGGTCAGAGAACAACTCATTAACGCGGGGATAAGGGGTTCGATTCTTTAATGAAGCTAGCTTCATTAACTAACGCTAAGGATAAGACACAAAGTGTTTTTGCAACACAATATTTCTTACAATAAAGTCCAAAGTTTTGATGACTCCAGTAGGAAACTTAAGATACCTAACGAAATGCGTGAGTGCTCACAAAACATCAACAAGTCAGCAGTGTGGTACAGGGTGATCATTTCTGATATACAGTACAAAAGCTGAAACTATTAGCCAGGAGTGGGAAAGATGCAGACGCAGTCGCGGACGTGGGAAGCAATAAGACACACCAACACACAATTGCCTGTTGCAAAATAGTTCATAGTTTAATAGAAATAGTTAGGGTTAGCTGGTATGGTGTTATCTGGTATGGCTATAGTCTAATGTTAGCTTAGTTTGTGTTGTTTCGTCATGTTAATCGCTAATAGTAAGTCATTTGTAGAAATATAGCCTATCATCACAGACTCTAGGAATGTCACCCACCCTCCATCGCGTACGACACTGACGCTCGTAGTCCTTCCTGTAGTCTTGCAAGGGAGTTCGTGCACAGATCCCTGAGACAAACGGCTACGCGCACACATGCACACCCATAGCGAGTGACGTAGGACGTAAAGTCCCGCCCAGGTCGAAGTGGCGTCGATTTAGAGAGTCCCCATCTGAAAAATTACCGTACTCACTTGAGTACGGTAATTTTTCAGATGTGAGTGCTGTTCCAAATCGAGTACTCCGTGGTGCACTTACCGGATTATTTACGATCACGACTGCCGCCGCGGCACCTCCCCCGCAATAAACATCCCGCTTTGAACGGTGAACTCTTTACACCTAGCAGCTATAAAAAGCTATAGAAACTATAAAAACTACAAAATGACTCTATTAATGCGCCGACTTTGGCTCAGCCTGGCTCCGCCTCTTCCGCTACGTAGCTAAGATGGCTGCCGTTGAGTACGGAGAGTGTCCTTCGATCCACACTTCACGATTAGCCCATTTTGAGTACGGCATCCGGGTCCTTGAAGTATACTTCTTTTCGCCGGATCTGAATTGGAACGTACTGCGTACTCAAACGGACAGTACGGGTATTGGAACACGGCCCTGGTATTGGAACACGGCACATGTGTTTACATACTTCCTGTTTACATATTTTCCTGGATCCTGATTGGTGTCGCCGCCGCAGCCGCAAGGCACTGATTGGGGGGTCACAGACCATAATAGCATAGGCCTACAGTGCAGATGAAAATGATTCAGATTACAGCGTTTATTTGTTCAACAATATGGAACTTTGTCTCAGGTGTTTTAAAATGATACCAAATTTATTTTCGATTATTCCAACGGCAGAATACAAGGCACAGGGAACTTTGAGGTGCGCAAACGCCACTTAGAGGTGCGTAAACGCTATTTAGAGGTGCATAAACGCTATTTCCTAAATTCAAGAGGTGCGTAAACGGCGTTTACGTGCGTTTACCCTCCACTACAGCCCTGGATGCATGTGTATAACATATTTAGTCTTGCAGCAAGACTAAATATGCTGATCTGACATAAAACCGCGCTGAAAAAGCATGAAATGAGGCAGCCAGTACCTCTGCATCACTGAAGGGGGCGTATGCGTGACCCCACAGTGTTTACAGGATGCTTCTGTTAACTTATTTTAAGCAGTCAGGTGCACTACATCTGTTTGTTTATTTTAAAAAAAACCATTTCTGACTGCAAACATGGAAGATAATGATTCAATAGCCAAGCTCAAAAATCTCTCAAAACTGAACTTTCAATCAAAAAAAGAGGGAATAAATGATGGAAGACCAAAGCCGGAGCTTAACGGGTTGCTTCAAACAACAGGACAGTAAGTAACTCAGCCGAAAAGACTGGCTGTGTGGTTGTGCTACGAGAAATCGCCTTTTCTACTATATAACAATTGGGTTCATATATTTGTAAATCTGACTCTGAAAAAGTCGGTGCCTCACCAGACATGGACTTCACCGCACGTCTCTGTCTATGAGTAATATATGGGCGGTAACCATTGTTTTTGGTTGCGAAATCGCGCTAGCTGGACATTCCGTGGTATTGGATGGGTTTGAATGAAACGCATTCAATACACGGAATGTCCGCTGGTGACGCCACTGATTTCGTGACGTTCGTTACCAACGATCCTTTCGGGAAGATTCTCGTATGATGCACTTCACGATCCACTTAGGCTATCGATGCTTTCGGGAAACGGGGCCCAGGTCCATTCTGACGTTGGGCCAGCCGTGGAGGAGTGGACCTCTCTACTGTATAAACACAGGCCAGCGTCAACCACCCCCAGATATGGTTGAACACCTCTGCAGACCAGAGGCAATGCATATGTGTGTGTGTGTGTGTGTGTGTGCGTTTGTGTGATGATGCAGGTGTATGTCAGCGTATACTGAACGCATTCATGTGTATGTTTGTATGCTTGTCTGCGTGTACGTATGTGTGTGTGTGTCAGTGTGTACGTGTCAGCAAGTTTGTCGGTTTGTGTATGGTTATGTGTACGTTTCTGTGTAAGTACCCATGTGTTTGTGTCAGCGTGTACTTGTGTGCCTGCGTGTATGCATGAGTACGCAGGTGCGTGTGTGCTTGTCTGTCTGTCTGTCTGTCTGTCTGTCTGTGGCGCAGGTGAGACTCACGCAGGTGGGTGGGTAGCCGGGCGGGGTCCTCCTCCATGAGGCCGGCGGGCCGGGCGTCGGACTGAAAGAGCACACGCACGCACGCACGCACGCACGCACGCACACGCACACGTACACACACACACACACGTCACTGAGGGGACTTTCGCTTTGGTAACACTTTATTTAAAGCCACTCAGATTAATCTACTTTTGGACATTATCGCAATTAAATTGTTGTTCAAAACCAGTCGTCCACACACGTCTACATGAACGACCTAGTTTCCATGTCTCACTTTCACTTCAGAAGAGGAAGTGCAATGTTGCATTTGACTAACAAATTTCCTCCAATGCCTAGCCAAACTCCGGGCACTTTAAATTTGAAAGTGGCATCAATGTTTATAAGATGACGTAGAAGAAGGGATGATTAGGAATAAATGTTGCATGGGTGAAGTGACCCACCATGCAACAATACAAACAAACTCAATCTCCCAGCCCATGAAGTCTCTTCATCACATAGGCGTGTAAAGGCTACCAAGCCAGTTTACCATTGAGTCGTCACTCGAAGTCCGAGGGCTAACCACACCCTCTTATAAACAACCGTCCTGGAATTTATCACTCCGTCGACACTATAACACGTATTATACCACACGCCAGGTTGTTTTAAGAGAATGGGTCAGACAGACAAAACTGGCATACCATGTATAACCCAGTCAACACTACAACAGATTTCAAAAGGCTCTGCTTACCTGTGCCGGCTGTTGACTGAGAATACAAGGCTCGCCGAGTTGAGTTGTCCAGATCGAGGTCTTCCGGGCTTGCTCCCCAATTTATGAAAAACTATTTTGATTCTTTGTGGTATGATGGTCTCGTGCCTCCTCTATGACTCGGAGAGTGGTAAATGTTCAACACATGGTTTATTCTAACTGAGACACAAGGTAAACAAGCTTGAGTTCTGGAGGTGGTTCATTAAGCATCTCTCAAACACAGGTAAACAAACAGTTTATATTGGGAGTGGGCGGAATGGTAAATAAGCCACGCCTACATGTTCTAGTTTACCCAGGTAATCCTTTGGTCTGTCTTGGCTTTAGCGGAATGGCAAAGTGGCCATGTTTGTAGTCTTTAACTTATCTACAAAATCATAAAACCTTATATGGTGTTGTCCATTACGTGGAGAAGAAACCATTCATAAATGTTGTTGACACATGTCATCAGAAATAGCATAGACTAAACTAATTCACATCACCCACCCTTTCATAACCCTTATTTTTATTTTTTTAACGCGTATAGACTTGTCTTGCTTCGTCTCTGTATGTGCAAAAAACCCCTCTTTTTTTTTTTCTTTTTTTGAGGTTGGTTGGGGGACACCCTACCTATGCCTCTTTAAACCACCGCTGCTCTCACTCCAAGTTGTACACGGCAGTGGACTCGGTGGGTCCATGGACCTATTAAACAAAGGGTGGGTCGCGGTTATTCACGGCAGCAGCTGGCATGAGTTTCCTTTTCTTACGATTCGAAAACGAAACCAACGTTTCTTCCGTGATGACCAAATAAGGAACACGCACGCTCTAAAGAAGGGTAATAAACAGCACTGTTACAGTTAATACCTCTTATTAACATCATTGTATAATAGGTTTTAGATCATATTATTAAGTTATTGATCATTTTTTTCCACATCTATTATTTATTTCTTTGTTATCAATTGTAGTAATACAATAACAACATAAAGTACAACTAACATAGGGCTGTAAGTTGTAGGTCTACTGGTTTATGAATATCATACATCCCATTATTTCCTTTTGTGTTAGGCTACTATTTAAACTTTCTTGACGCGGGTAACTACTCTGCGCTAGACCCGTCTCTGTCTCTCCCATTGGCGGTACAGCGCTCTGTCGCCCTCTTGTGGCAGAGACGCAACACGCCCCTCAGAGGACGAGTCGGGAAAGGTGGGCCACCGTGAGGGTGCAATGGTGAGCGAAGCCATACTCTTTCCTGCTCGCTTCCCCCGCTCCGTGGCTGCACAGATATCGAATTGGCAATTTATCCAAGCGGGTGTCTTTAGATGGGGGCGGACACGCCATACTGATCACCTGTCATCAGTGAGGTGCGGATCAGAGTTCATGTCTGGAGTCTGTCCAGACGTCGCCGACTAGCAGTTGCCATAGAAACGTCCATCAATTGAAGAGCGTCTTTGGTGACTGTGGACGGAGGGAGGAGGGGGGGGGGGGGTGGATGTTGAGCGGCCACTTCCCTTCATGTGCTGGGAGATTGAGTTACAGTGGGAATCTGACACCCTGATACACACTCCCACACACACACGGGGGTAATGCCCGGGCTAGAATAGCCCCTTTTCACAGAGGACAAATACAAGTCACTCAGCAGTACTATAGGGGTCTGCTGCTCTCGTATCAGGGCACTGGTAGTAGACTTGTGATTGCTTGATGAGGGAAGTTTAGTTTAGTCTACCTGTCACCTGCCAGAAATAGGGCTAGGACACCAGCCTTAATGGATGACCTTGAAGTAAATTGTTACACAAAATATCATTTTGTGTAACATTTTTTTAAAAAAAAAAAATTGTGTAACCCACAAAATATAAATCACAAACAAGATTTTAACAACATCAAAATTACAATGAATTCTTATAAATTCCTCTTCGCAACACAGCAGAGCTTGGTCTGAATGGCAGGTCAACAGAAAGCCCTGAAAGATGTTCGGGTCGGCCTACCGTAGCCCAGGGCTCAGTACTAGACTCAGTCTATTAACGAGAGACCTGAGAGATGTTAGGGTCGGCCTACCGTAGCCCAGGACTGTGTACTAGACTGTCTATTAACGAGAGACCTGAGAGATGTTCGGGTCGGCCTACCGTAGCCCAGGTCTGTGTACTAGACTCTGTCTATTAACGAGAGACCTGAGAGATGTTCGGGTCGGCCTACCGTAGCCCAGGGCTGTGTACTAGACTGTCTATTAACGAGAGACCTGAGAGATGTTTGGGTCGGCCTACCCTAGCTCAGGACTGTGTGGTCTATTAACGAGCATGTTGGTTCCCCCAACTTCTAATGAATATTTCATGAAAACGTTCATATTTGCAAGCATGACATCATACACATCATGTCATGCTGGTAAAGCATGTGCCTCTGGAAAAATAGAAACACATAAGGCAGATATATCTGCCAAAAGTACCGCAACGAAAGGCCCAAATAGCTTTTCGGAGCCTGATGCACCACAGGGACACAGCTGAGGGATCCCCTCTTCGTTGCGTCGAACGGAACGCGATGGGTGCACCGGAGACCGTGGGCGCAATCACGCCTCGTTCACACTACATGCGTTTGTCGACGGAGGGGGGCTTTTTGACGTATCCATGTGTTTTCCCGGGTTGTATTACAAACGCGATTTCATTAGACAGTGTTTTTATGTATATATACAAAACGCGATCTGTTTGGCCGTCGGATCAAAGGCTGCCTGAAAAGTTTAAAAATTTGACGGATCTCATTGACTTTGCATGGGATCCTCTCGAAATGCATTGTGGTTCTGTCCGTTCTGTCGGCTCCGTGGCCTGCTTCAAAAAGTTGAGAACTTTAAACGTTTCAGGCAGCGACGGATCCATCGGCCAATAAGATGATGGTTATGCAAATACACTCCACGCGACGACTGGAACCATTTAGCAATAACAAGCAGGAAGAAGCAGGAAAAATCCGGCCGTTATATTTTTTTTAAAGAAATGTGGAATCGATAGGATTGTTTTTAGTCGGCAGTTGTTTGTGTCATCTTTTGTATTTATATCCACACATCGGCTTTGTAGTGGGAAGCGATCCACAAAGACTAGTCCCCTATATGTCAGACACGCCCTCTGTCATCCGTTGACGGACGCATGCAATGTGACGACGCATTCACACTGCCCCCGTCCGTCGACGGATGGGGTCTTTTTGACGTATCCATGTGTTTCCCCCGGGTTCTATTACAAAGACGATTTCATTGGACAGTGTACTTGCGTATATATTTGCATAACACGATCCGATTGGCCGAAGGTTCCGTCGCTGCATGAAAAGTTGAACATTTTTCAACTTTTGACGTAAGCCACAGTAACGAGAGAACGGATGGACCCACAATGCATTTCGAGAGCGTCCCATGCAAAGTCAATGAGATCCGTCGACGGACGGAGGTAGTGTGATTATACCCTAAATGCGGCGTAAAACTGATGCATCCGACGACGACCGCCGCAGCGAATGCAGGGTTGCATTGTTACATCTCAGGACGATCAAAGCGCGGTGCATGCAGCAGGCAGGGCTCACACCAATAGGATGAATAAGATAGATTAACTGGAGGAAACGGGCGACAGGATGCTCCTAAAAGCTCAGATCCCCCCAAAAGCGATAGAGCCGCGGTTAAATCTATTGTCGACGAGGTGACCGAGTTGCAAAACAATCCTGCACACATTTTAATTGAAAAGCCATGTAAACACTTACCTACGCGGAGAACAGGTGTCCCTACAGCGACGGTTGGTTTTCCTTAGGTGTAGTTAAGTGCTGATTATGGACACACGTTCACAGACTATGCAGACGCTTCGACGCCGTCGTGAACGTTTATGGTTCTTCGTTGGGTTTTAGTAAGCGGACCAATCACAGCCCTTGCTGATGAGTCGCCTCAACGGAAGGTTCTGATTTTTGGGAGGCACTCCTCCGGCCCTTGCGGTAGACCCAACAAGGGTCCGCAAGGACGTAAGGGGTCCGTAACCCCCTAGCGTTGCATGAACATGGAACCATAAAGAGCCCTTTATAGTCCTCCATAAAGTGCTGTACGTAGACACAGAAAGCCATCTCCGTCGACGGAGAGCCTGTCGCTGAGCCGCTCCGTAGCTCTACGTGCACATCCAATTTTTTTAAACTATCCGTCGATGCTTACGGAGATGGATGGAGACGGCAAGGGCTGTGATTGGTCCTCTCACAAAATCTTTTTCGGAATCCCTTTTACCGGTTTCACTTTCGCACCTCATTTACTTTGTACAGTAAGGACTAATAAAGCACCGAATTAGATTTGAAAACCTTTGGAAGTAAATTTTCAACACAGTTTACATGTTTAGTAGTCAGCATCTAAGATGATTTGGGCGGCGAATTGCATCGCGTATGCGACATCCCGACGGAGAACTGCCGATGTTCGAAGGGTCTCCGTAGTTACGGAGTCCGATTACGGATTAAGGATACGGAGTAGCATACTTCTACACCTTCTACACCCAAGTGTAGTAATTATCATTACTACACTCATTTTTCTCTTAAAGTTTGCTACCGTTTATACATTTTTTCCATACTTTACAAAATGTTATGTGATATGTAAGGGATAATGTATTGAACGCCAGTCATTATCGGGAAAATAAGCGCAGACAGGGCGAACAGGACACCGACGCGAAGCGGAAGTGTCTCGATTCGCCCTGAAGGGGGTTAATTTCGATAATGATCGGCGATGTTCTATACATTATCCCGCTTATTACACATGTAAACATAACACTGATAACACGGCTACTTGCCAAAATGAAAAAATAACCTCACACGGTGTGTTTCTTTACAATTTATTTGTTATTGCCATTCGTAGAGTTGATCAGCAGAGAAATAGTCAGTCAAAGACGTGAACGTTGCTTAGCAACCTAATACGCTGGAGTTGGTAAGTTACCAGAAGACTTGCGGAGTGATATGAAAGACGTGAATCAGGAAGGCCCATGCAAGGGAACGGAGCATTCTATAGCATTGAGAAGAGCTATGTTATAAATGTATTTGTTGCACATATCGTATGCATCCCACGGTTACCATGGAGCAATTTTCTCTGTGTACTTTGCATAATTTTTGTGTACATCAATACATATGCTTATTATTAAACCTCAGGCTTTCCAGATTAGAACGACGGGTCCAGACCCCAAAGCCCCCCAGAGCCCCCTAGCCCCCTTCTCGCAAGCGGAGGGTGGGGGGGGGAAGGGCTGTTGTTAGGGGGCAGAGTGTGGCGGCGGGAAGTACGAGAAAGCGCCAGGGATGCGATGTGCGGGCGTGGCTCTGGGAACAGACGTGGGCGGGGGGGGGCTGGGTAGGGCTGTTGTGAGGGGGCGGAAGGGCTGTGGCAGAGGGACGCCATTCAAGTACGAGAAAGCGCCAGTGAGCTGCTGCGGGGGCTTGGTTCTGGGCACAGACGTGGGCGGGGGGGGGCTGGGTAGGGCTGTTGTGAGGGGGCGGAAGGGCTGTGGCAGAGGGACGCCATTCAAGTACGAGAAAGCGCCAGTGAGCTGCTGCGGGGGCTTGGTTCTGGGCACAGACGTGGGCGGGGGGGGGCTGGGTAGGGCTGTTGTGAGGGGGCGGAAGGGCTGTGGCAGAGGGACGCCATTCAAGTACGAGAAAGCGCCAGTGAACTGCTGCGGGGGCTTGGTTCTGGGTGCAGGCGTGGGTTTCACCACAGGAGTGGGCATTACCACAGGCTTGGGTTTCACCACAGGCTTGGGTTTCACCACAGGCTTGGGTTTCACCACAGGCTTGGGTTTCACCACAGGCGCGGGATTCACCACAGGCGTGGGATTCACCACAGGCGTGGGTTTCACCACAGGCGTGGGTATCACCACAGGCGTGGGTATCACCACAGGCGTCGGTTTCACCACAGGCGTGGGTATTACCACAGGCGTGGGTATTGCCACAGGCGTGGGTATTACCACAGGCGTGGGTATTGCCACAGGCGTGGGTATTGCCACAGGCGTGGGTATCGCCACAGGCGTGGGTATCGCCACAGGCGTTGGTATCGCCACAGGCGTGGGTATCGCCACAGGCGTGGGTATCGCCACAGGCGTGGGTATCGCCACAGGCGTCGGTATCGCCACAGACGTCGGTTTCACCACAGGCGTCGGTATCGCCACAGGCGTGGGTATCGCCACAGGCGTGGGTATCGCCACAGGCGTGTGTATCGCCACAGGCGTCGGTTTCGCCACAGGCGTGGGTATTGCCACAGGCGTGGGTATCGCCACAGGCGTGGGTATCGCCACAGGCGTGGGTATCACCACAGGCGTCGGTTTCACCACAGGCGTAGGTTTCACCACAGGCGTGGGTATTACCACAGGCGTGGGTATCGCCACAGGCGTGGGTATCGCCACAGGCGTGGGTATCGCCACAGGCGTGTGTATCGCCACAGGCGTCGGTTTCGCCACAGGCGTGGGTATTGCCACAGGCGTGGGTATCGCCACAGGCGTGGGTATCACCACAGGCGTGGGTATCACCACAGGCGTCGGTTTCACCACAGGCGTGGGTATTACCACAGGCGTGGGTTTCACCACAGGCGTGGATATCACCACAGGCGTGGGTATCACCACAGGTGTGGGTATTACCACCGGTGCGGCGGCGACGGCGATCAGTAACCCGGACCACAAGTTGTCCATGACCGCAGCCTTCTCCTTGTACGTGAGCAGGAACTCCGGGTAGATCTGAGGCCGGTCGAAGACGACAAAGATGGAGGGTGAGTGGATGTTGTTGGCGCAGCTGTCATAGAAGAGGGTGTCCCCGCCGTCCTTGGAGGGCGGGCGCACGTAGCCGGCCGCGCCCCGGGTGTGGTGACCCACCAGCACCCGGGACACGAACATGGAGTGGACCGTCGAGGTGTGCCCGGTGTATTTGTGGGAGTAGCTGGCATCCCGGGCAAAGTAACTGCCTGGGGATGGGGAGAGAGACGAGGAGAGGAGGGGAGACAGAGGAGAGGAGAGAAGGGAAGAGGAGTGGAGACCGAGGTGGAGATAGAGGAGAAGAAAGAGAGGAGGAGAAAGAGGAGAGGAGGAGGAAGAGTGACAAGAGTGTCAGTTGTTAAAGTAGTAGTCTGTAGGATTTAGTGGCATCTAGAGGTGAGGTTGCAGATTGCAACCAACCGAATATCACCCCTCCATCACCTTTCCCTTTCAAAAGACATGGTAGGTATTGACCAGCTTTAGCTCATAGTTTGATATCGAAGTATGGCAGCGATTATGATTTAACATTTTAAACCTAAATTCTAAATTCTGGAGCAGTTTGTCCGTCCTAGGCTACTGTAGAAGCATCGCCGTCTCCACGGCATGGGCTCATTGTCAAATTAACAACGATATTTTTTTATGGGCTATACAATAACTAAAACACACTTATGAATATAAAATCTTTGCCAAGTCTGTTCTGCTAGATGCCCCTCATCGTACACACTGCACCTTTAAGTCCTGCAGCGTTGTCGTAACAGTTAGCTCACCCTTGCCGTAGGAGGTCCCGTGGGTTCCACAGATCCGCCAGTCAAAGTTCGAACAGCAGATGGCGTTGATGAACTTGGAGTCTGTGCCGTGGAACAGCTTCCTCTCGGCCACACTACGGCCCCCATTCCTTTTCTTCATTTGTTCCCTTTGCCTTTTAAAAAAACAAGATAAAAAAAAGGTTCAAATTACAGTGGATCATTATTTGCGTTTTCGTTATAAAAACTCACTTTTTTTATACTGTTATAAAGCGTTGCAAAAAATACCGATAACGTTATAAAGATAAGATAATGTTATAACGTAAGATAACGTTATAAAAGCATGATCCAACCGATAATGCAAAGTTTAAAAAAACTGGTTAAAATTACAGTTGATCATAATAAGCGTTATCGTTTTGAGTCCCTTGTGTCTGCCATTCTACGGCTTTTCCGACCAACCGACGTACAACTGAAATTGGTCCCAGAGACACTTGTTCTGAATTCTCTCGATCTTCACGATGTCAAAGGCGGTCATCGTCTGACGAAACAGTGTCTCCACCTCCTTGTATTCTGTTGATGAATCTTGCAGCAGTACTTTCTACCAGAGACAGAGGAGAGAACTCTTAATTTACCCTTGAGGACAGTTAGAACAACCCAAAGGTGTATGTCATGAGACTCATCTTTTTAAATACTATTTACTAATCTTTTTAAATACATCCTAACTGTATTAATCACCAGGATGTCATCACCATCAATACTTGATACAAATCTGAATACAGTTAACAACATCTCTCTAATAATGAATAAAATATTCTAAAAGCACATGGAATTTATGATCTCGACCTAAAAAGGCAGGCAATGTTCTTGCATGTAACCCTTCTATGTAACCCTATAAAAAGGATTATAATTACCTTGTATCCAATATCAGGAACCTGGGTCTTGTCCCAGTGTCTGGGAAAAGCTTGGACATTTGGTGGACCATTTGGAGGGCTTTTACTGAAATAAAAAAATAACAATAACTTCATCTGAAGCGTAATAGAAAGGACCCGTTCTGTGTCTATTTTATGGGCAGTGGTCCAAAGTGCCCGATGTAAAAGTGGGTGTCTCACTGAAATATGAGGATCAATGTTAGGACAGAGGTGTGACGGCAGATCTGGCGATACAAAGTTGCCTGACTGGAGCAATCACTCTTCACCAGTAGGAGCGAGATTCTTCTTTGTCGGGAAGAAGGATGGCTCGCTTCGTCCCTGTATCAACTACCGAACGATATCACGGTAAATAACCGAACCATATCACGGTTCGTTCCCCTCCACGGAGCCGTGGTTTTCACCAAATTAGATCTGCGCAACGCATACCACTTGGTCCTTATCCGGGAGGGAGACGAGTGAAAGACCACGTTAAACACTAGGGGTGTGCATTGGCACTGCCCTCACGATTTGATTAAGATTCACCAGGTAACGATTATATTCAATTCGATTCCACGATGCATTGTGATGCATTGCGATGCATCAAAATTCTACTGCACACAATAAGGCAAATTTGTCACTTCAATTATGACGTCGGCAACCGCAAGCTCGTGGCCGTCAAGCTCGCCTTGGAGGAGTGGCGACATTGGCTGGAGGGCACGGAGCACATTTATAGTTTGGACCGTCCACCGCAACCTGGCTTATATTCAGTCTGCTAGGAGATTGAATTCTCGACAGGCCAGGTGGGCCTTATTCTTTGGTTGTTTCAATTTCTCCCTCACCCACCGTCCCGGGTCCCAGAACGTTAAGCCGGTTGCCCTGTCCCGCCTGTACTCCCCCGAGGACCCCTGTACTGATCCCGAAACCATCCTGCCCCCCGCTTGTCAGATCGCCACACTCACACTCAGTCCGCGGTACGCCTCGCGCAGAGACAGCAGCCAGGCCCCGGCCCCCAAATCTCTTGTTCGTCCCGGACGCTGTACGGTCCAGGGTACTGGTCAGGGTCCATTCCTCCAAGCTCACCTGCCACCCAGGAATCGCCCGCACTTTGGACTTCATCCGCTGCCGATTTGTTGGTCTACCATGGACGCAGACGTCCGTGCGTTTATTGTCGATCATTGTTGGCGCCCGGAATAAGACCTCGACCCGTCCCCGTTCCGGTCTGCCTCGGCCCCTACCCATTCCTAGCCGGCTGTGGTCATACATTGCCCTGGACTTCGTCACCGGTCTGCCCGCGTCTGAGGGCAACACCACCATCCTCACCGTGATCAAACTTTTCTCCAAGGCCGCGCACTTCGTCGCTCTTCGTCGCTCTTCGTCGCTCTTCGTCGCTCTTCGTCGCTCTTCCCAAGCTTCCCTCCTCAAGACAGCCAGCAGATCTCCTGGTCAGGCACGTGTTCCGCCTTTATGGCATCCCTGCGGACATCGTTTCCCCAGTCCCCAGTTCACCTCTCACGTGTGGCATGCGTTCTGCGGGCCTCTAGGGGCCACACCCAGCCTTTCCTCCGGGTTCCACCCCCAGTCCAATAGACAATCAGAGCGGGCAAACAAGGAGATGTAGGCAGCGCTCCACTGTACCTCCCACGCCAGTCCCTCCTCCTGGAACTCTCAGCTTCTCAGAGTATGCCGACAATACGCTAGTCAACGCATCCTCCGGCTTATCCCCGTTCATGGCCTCACTGGGCTACCAACCACCCCTGTTCCCCAAATTGGAGGTCGAGATCTCAGTCCCGTCGGTCCAGGTCCACATGCGCAGGTGCCAGCGCACTTGGAAGCGCACACGCGCTGTGCTTCCCCGCGCATCCTCCCGCTCCCAATGGCAGGCCAATAAGCACCGTCTACCTGCCCCCCAGTACGCTCCCGGGCAGAGGGTGTGGCTTCGGGCATGGAACCTTCCCTTGAAGGGAGTTCCTCCCGAACTCTCCCCCTGCTTCATCGGCCCGTTTGAGATCAAGACTATTATCAACCCCTGTGCTGACTTCCCCCATCCCTCCGTGTACATCCGACCTTCCACGTCTCCCAGGTCAAGCCCGTCTCCACCAGCCTGTTGTCTCTCCCAGCTCCGCCCCCAATCCACCCATCTGGAGGTACGACGCCGCGGCCGGGGTCACCAATACCTCGTCGACTGGGAGGGGTATGGTCCTGAGGAGTGCTCCTGGGTTCCCCGGAGTCGTACTCTGGATGCCTCGCTCATCCGGGACTTCCATCGGGATCACCCGTCTGTTGTTGGGCGTCCACCGAGAGGCGTCTGTCGAACCGTACCGCTTGCTTCGCCCCAGCTTGTCACCTTCCCCGTCACCCAATAAACCCTGTTTCCTTTTACCCCGTCTCTGCCTCCCTGTGTCCAGCGCTTGGGTCCCCTTCGCCCCGTTCCTTAACAGCTAAAGTTCCTTTCCCCCAATTCCATATCAACCATGGCTGAGGTAACCCCTTCTACGAGTCTCATTGTGGAAATATCAGAGACAGAGTCCGACTCAACAGCAGAACGGTTATCCCAATCAAATAACAAAGACACTTGCGTTACAGTGTGTGTAATCACACACACTGTAACGCAAGTGTCACACACACACACACACACACACACACACACACACACACACACACACACACGCACACACACACACACACACACACGTGGCGCTCGCACGTCGTATCTCATTGGTGGGCCAAGTTCTCTGGGCTGACAAGGCAGAAAGAGGGGAGGTGGCATCTCACCTTATGAAGAGATACTGGGAAAATTCCAAAACGGCGCGTATGAGCTTTGTTTTTTCAAAGGCAGTGCAGAATGCCTAGTGCTCGTTTTACACCCAACAAAACTTCTAGCTGCTGTCGAAGCATAGGTAGGCTAGGGGAACTCATATTAATGTTAGAAAACCTCAGAAATTGAAATATTCATGCCATGGGATTTTTTTCACCCTGAGCAACTTTAAATTTTGAATAATATAATAGATAATAGAAAACCTTATTTAACGTGAACATTTTAATGTCCATGTTTCCATACATATTTTCACACATTTTTATTTTACTTGGCAAAAACAAAATATTAGAGGGGGTACACTAGTAGAAAGAGTTTGAGAGCCACTTGTGTATCGGGACCAAGACATTTGACTTCTCTTCTCGTCCGTCCTCCAGGTGGAACGCACCTTGTCCTGATGTCCTGCACGTCGTCAGAGGACAGGAAGCGAGGCCGTCGCCTCACCAGCCTCTTGGTGCCGTGTCTCTTATTGGTCTGGATCATGTCTGCAAAATGCAAAGAAATTCAAATCTAATGATGCAACGTTTCAACTGAGTCATCCAGCAGACGCTGTCTGGAGCGACTCACAGAGAGTTCACATAACAGATCATTGATAAAGGGTTGACTTGATACCAGAAGGTTGCTAGTTCGATCCCTCGCTCCTCCTAAATGAGTGTTGAGGTGTCCATGAGAAAGCCACCTCACCCTAACCTCAAATGACAAATGTGTATGGTTGTATGGCGCTTACAACCTTTGGATGAAAGCGTCTGCTAATTGCCCTAAATGATAATGCAGTGAGCTTGGGGTTTAAACCAGCAACCTTTTCTGCCAAGGGGTTGAAACTCCCTAGCAACGTCACAATCCCTCCCCCGTCGTATGACAATCTATGCCAGCTCATGGGGTGTATAATGATGGGTGGGTCGAGGGCTGGGGGGGGGGGGGTAACGGTGGCCTCACCCTGGAGGCTGAGTGTGTAGGCATGGGACCCTGCGGTGAACTCCACCACCTCCTGGGGGTCGTTCTGGAACTTCTGCTCCAGCTCTGTGCTGCTGTTGGGCTGGAGAGAGCAAATGGCAAACGAACACACACACAAACACACATGCACACACGCGCACCAATATGCACGCACACGCACACACACACACACACACACACACACACACACACACACACACACACACACAGAGTAATGGTTTTAAACACATGCGTTCTTTGGTAAAGAATATCTGTTTATTTGTTCAAATCAGTTCTTCGAATAAAATATTTGAGCACAATTGATAGCATATTTTTACTCTCCCGCCAATTATCTAGCCTGCCCCTCTTTGCAGGTACTCTACTAAAGGCGCCGCTTTGCAATGGTGCTGAACTCACCGGTGAATCGTACTGGTTCCAGTTCCCATTCCCTTCCTCCCAGTACCAGAGCCACTCAGTGGCGAGTAGGAGGGTAGGCATGAGGACTGAGGAGATGGAGGAGAGACGCCTGGCCTTCTGGAGTCCACACGTCATGGTGCCAAAGCACACCGCTTCTACATCGACCGTGCTGCAGGAAACATCACACCGTTGACCCTCAGTATGTGGGTTTAGAGAGAAGTACAGCATAAAAACGCCACACAACATTTGTTTAACCAATTCAATGATGAAAAATAGACAGGATTTAAGGGATACTAGAAATCAACAGAAGCAAACTGAGGTTTCAAACTGGGATTAAACGGAGTAGGCTTATTTAAACTAAAATGGTTTTGAACTGGGATTAAACCGGCTCATTTAAAGATCCCATGGCATACTAATTATGAATGATTTTATATAGCTGTTAGTGGGCCCCTAATACTGTACTTGAAGACGTTCTAGAAATTCAGCCTTGGAGCCGAATTACAGCCACTACGAGCCAGTCCCACAATGAGCTTTCCACAAACATGCCGTTTATTAGAGGCGGGTCAAGATGGAGGGTGGGGGTGTGGCCCTGAGCAGCTTGCGGTCACGGTACTATGCACTCATTTTACATTGGATGCATTGCAATGGCGAGGCACACACACAGCATTCGGCCGTGTTCTGTAAATATTCTAGAACACTCCGGGTGCTCCGGGCGGGAGTCCTGGAGCTCTCTATCTAAATAATATCCTATTCCACGGGGATATTTATATCATATAATATATATTGTCATGGCCAAAAGCTGTGTGCGCCTCCAGACGATATTATGAATCTGAAAACGACTGCGTTGGGTTCTCCGACGTCTCTGGTTCTTCCACTTCCACATCAATCTGAAGTAGACTGAACCGCGGCATGGAGGAGAAAAGGATTGCTGCCAGCGATTGTTGTTGTCCATCGGCAGCAGGCAGCATTCAGCATTCGGGGACTAAGGCCCCGTTTACAACCAAAGGGGAGATTTCTGATAACACCTGTTATGTGTTGTCGTGCCAACTAAGAGAAACGGGGTTTTAGGTTCTCAAGTGTCACATTATGCCAGAAAACGCTTCACGTCATGTGAGCGCCCGCTGTCTCTCCACACGAACGAATCTCACGCCATATAGGGGGATTATTTGTTCATCAACACGGCGGATGCGCGCGCAGAATGATTGCAAAAGAAAATTGGTTTGACTGGTTGCCATGGTTATCTCCGTGTTGTTCATTTGCAGTTGCGATGTTGTCAGCTTACTGTTACATTAAATTGTATTCCGAAAACGCGGTTATATGCTATAGAGTCAGACCCTCGGATGAATTTCAAATTATAAATATGTACACTTTGGGCCCTATTTTAACGGTCTGAAACGCAAGTGAGAAGCGCCAAGCGCAAGTTGCTTTGTGGGCGGTTCTATGGTGATGTCGCTAGTTTACCGGCGCAAAAAATGAGTCTTGCGCCCGGCGCCTATCTATAAATAATATAATAATACATTTCATTATAGTGCCCTTTTCATCTGAAGATCTCAAAGGGTTACATCCTGGTGGAAACCAGAAGCCAGTGGAGTGAGTGGAGGATGGGGTAATGTGCTCATGCTTGCGCACTCTCATCAGGATCCTAGCTGCGGAGTTTTGTATGTATTGGAGCCTCTGCAGGCTCATGCTAGGGATCCCGATGAGTAGTGCGTTACAAAAGTCCAGTCTGGAGGAGATAAAGGCATGAACTTGTTTTTCAGAGTCTGAGAGGAAGAGAATGGGGCGGAGTTTGAAAATGTTGCGGAGGTGATAGAAGGAGGTCTTGCAGAGGTGGTTGATATTTGATTCAAAAGTGAGTTGGAGGTCAATTTTTACACCAAGATTTGTGACTGTTGATGAGAGAGGGATATTTGAGCCAGAAACAGTGATGCTGGTTATGGATGATGATTTGGTCTGGTGAGAGGTGGCGACCAGGATGGCTTCGGTTTTTGAGCTGTTGGGTTGGAGGAAATTGTGCTCCATCCATACCTTTATCTCCTCCAGGCACGTGGGGAGTTTTGATGGGGATGACGGTGACGTTGAAGGTGGGCTGGCAGCCGTGGCATTGAAATAGAGCTGTGTGTCGTCGGCATAGCAATGGAATGAAAAACCATGGCGGCTGATGACCGGCCAAGGGGGATGAGGTAGAGGATGAAGAGGATGGGCCCAAGGACTGAACCCTGGGGGACACCGCAAGTGACTGTGTGTGGGTTCGATTTGATGGGACCCAGGGAGATGCATTCTATCCGGTTTGTGAGGTATGACTGGAACCAGCTGAGGGGAGTGCCAGTGAGTCCAGTGGTGAGGTGGAGGCGGTTTAGTAGAATGTCATGGTCGACTGTCGAAAGCAGCAGAGAGATCAAGAAGGTGAGGGGAGCCAGCGTCGGATGACCTCAGGAGGTCGTTTGTAACTCTTACGAGTGCAGTTCCTGTGCTGTGGGCGGAGCGGAAACCGGACTGGAATTTATCGTAGAGGTTGTTTAGTTTGAGGTGGTTTTGAAGGCCGGTGGCAACTGCTTTCTCAAGTACTTTGGATATGAAGGGGGATTGGAGATGGGCCTGTAGTGTGATAGGACTTCTGGGTCAAGGGGGTGTTTTTTGAGCAATGGTCTGATTATGGCTTTCTTGAAGAGGGGGGGGATGTGACCAGTTTGGAGAGAGTGATTTATAACAGGTGATCACGGGACTGAAGACAGTGATATGGGTTTTTACCAGGGAGGTTGGGAGAGGGTCCAGGGCACAGGTGGAGGGTTTCATCTTCCTGATGATGTTCTGCACCTCTTCTGATGAAACCACAGGAAAGCAGTTTAGGGGTTGTGAGATGGCATATGTATATGGGGGAACGGTTTGGGTGGGAGGACTGGAAAGAGCAGAGCGAATATTTTCAATCTTTGATTTGAAAAAGTCCATGAAGTGATTTCACTGTTCTTCTGTGGTGCCAGTAAGTGGGAGGGATTGTGGTTTGAGAAGATGGTTGACAGTTAAGAGGAGCTGTTTGGAATTTCCTGGATTGTTTCTGATGGCGTCAGAGTAAAAAAGTGAAGTCCCTCTTTAAGAGACTTTGAATACTGTAGTAGATGCTCCCAGAAGATTTGATTGTGAACAGTGAGGCCAGATGTTTTGTATCGCCGCTCAAGGACTCGCCCTGCTGCCTTCATCTTCCGCAGCCCATCTGAGAAGCAGGGCGCTGGGCGGGTGAAGGTGACTGCTCTGATTTTAACAGGTGCATGGTGATCCAGGAGGCTACTCAGATGGCTGTTGTAGTAGTCCACTGCTTCGTCGGCTGATGAGAAGAGTGTGGAGAGAAGCTTAAAGTCTGCTGCCAGGTGTTCTTGGTTAATGTTTTTGAGGTTTCTAAAGCTGATATTTCTTCTAGGCTTTGAGAGGCTGGATGAGGATGGCAACTCCATATAAATTATCTTGTGGTCAGAGACACCAAGGTCATACACCTGCAGGTTAGTGAGAGGGGCAGAGTTTGCGATGACCAGGTCCAAAGTGTGCCCCCTGGTGTGTGTGGGGCCATCAACAAGTTGCTTTAGATTAAAGCAGTCCAATAGTTGAAGAAATTCAGCAGCAAAGTGGCAGGAGGGGGTGTCGACGTTGATGTTCATATCACCTGAAATGATAACATTGGCAGAGGATGTGCAGAAAGTTGTGAGGAGAGTTTACATCTCAGGGATGAAAGATGTGTTCAGTTTTGGTGGTCGGTAAATAAGGAGGAACAGCACGGAGGAAGGGGGTTTACATTTAAAAGCAAGGCATTCATATGAAGAGAGTTCAGGCAGGGGCTGCAGAGATAACTCCAGATCACTGCGATGGATGACTGACAGGCCGCCACCACAACCTTTACTGCGGGCTTTCTGGAGGTATCTATATCCTGGGGGACAGCTCTCATTTAAGGAGGAGAAAGTATCTGGTTGGTGCCAGGTCTCTGTGATGTACATAAAATCCAGACATTTATCCAGTATGATCATGTATTAGGCAGGATTTGTTGCTGATTGATTGGGCGTTAAAAAGTTCAATTTTGCTGCTGGATGAAGCAATGAATCTTGCAACATGGTCTCACAGGAATCCGTGAAATGACTACGGTCGGACGCTTAACTCGAAATCCGTGGCCACATCACGGAAACACGCCGATATCCGTGTTGAGCCACGGAATAACAGTGTCATTTACTTGCATTGGAGCAAATTCCGTGGCCACATCACGGACAATTGAAGTGATTCCATCAGACCACCACGGATTTTGAGTTAAGCCCCCGCTGTGGTCAAATGTGGCACACACACAGATTGAAACGGGAGCACACACACAGATTGAAACGGGAATCTGTGTGTGTGCCACGGAATATCATTGTCATTTACTTGCATTGGAGCAACTTCCGTGGACACAACAAGGACAATTTAAGTGTTTCAGTGAGACCACCCCGGGTTTTGAGTTAAGCCCCCGTAGTCGACTCGCTCGTTGAAACGGGGATCCGTGTGTGAGCCACGGAACATCAGCGTCATTAACTTGCATTGGAGCGAAATGCAAGTTTCCGTGATGTGTCCACGGATTTCGTGTTATTCGTCTGTAGTCATTTCACGGATTCCTGTGAGACCAGGTTGAATCTTGGCAGTGGACGTAGCAGACTAGAATCCACTCCCCGTTTTCCATCCAGCTCCCTGAGAGGTGTTGCCATGGAGATGCCCAAACGACTTATCCAGTAGGAGACAACGCTCTGATGACGTCTGTGAGGTGCGACAACTACGTGACAGTGACCAGATAGCCGGTATGGAAGGACTTTTCTGTGGGTTGAGGAACTTTTTTCGGGAGCCTCTGTGGATATAGTTGTAATGTCCGGTGGGGTGAAGAAATTTTTTGAGATTCATCAGCTGGTCGACGGAGTAACTCAACATAGTGGTGCCGGCGGCAACGGTGGAAAAAGTACACTGCAGGTAGTGTGCTAGCAGCAACAGGTAGGCAACCGCTAGATTTGAAAAGGTCCACTGGTCGGACGCGTAAAGTGAAAAGTTTAAAAGACTAAAAAGATTTAAAACAGAGAGCGCTAGCATCCTCCCCAGTCCCGATCTAAAAATGGTTGGTCTGAAGTAGACTAATTACCCGTGGGTGTGGTTGGGCGTAACGTGCAATTAACCAATGAGAGTGCCAGCTCTAATCCCCTTTAAGAGCCATGAGCGCATTTGAATCTGACGAGTTGATATTTTGACAGCGCGTCTGCAGTCTCCGATGTGCCGTATTCTTGAAGAAAGTAGTCCAATCCGGATTGCTTTTAACTCACTTTATTTGTTAAAGTATTTCGGTATGGTAACTATGAAGCAAAAGGAGGGGAATTGTATCGAACATGAGTGTGAGCGACAAACAGCCAGCCTCTGTATCTAACTCGCAAGTCTGGACTGCCGGATGTTTCTGCTCTCGTTGACTCCAGGCCCTGATTTAATACCTAGTAGGCGTGGCCTATGTGACGTATTAGCTTCGGCTTCCTCACCTGTCTAAAGGTGCTGCCATCTGTGGCTGGAGTAGTTATTGCAGCTTTCAGTTGGGTCCTGCTCCCCTTGTGGCTATGTATAGTAATTACAGCTTTTGTGTTCAATCCTGCTTCCTAGTGGCTATGTGTGGGTAATGCAGCTTGTGATCCTGAGGCCGTATTACAGAAACTTCCTAACTCGTAAATCCTATCTTATCTGTTTGGTAACTATGGTAACAAGGGTTAGGACCGGATTTAGGAGAAAAGTCATTACAGAACGTCCGATCCTAAAGTCAGTGTTCTTATCTTAACTCCAGATAGGAAATGTGTATTACAGAAATATCCTAAATCACCAAAATCCCAAATAAACGGTCCTAACTTTAGGACGACCCATCAGCTCTCACAACTGTCATAACTGTCATTTACGGTTACAAATTAGCGAGATGGCTGCTCTTTTATTACATATAGCGCAGCAAAATCGTAGACGTAGGCCTAATGGGGATCTACGAAATATGTTTGTGGAAAGGCTTTTGAGTGATCCCAACGATGTTTTACGTTTCGGCGATACAACACTTATAAGCCGGTACAGGCTTCCCCGGGCCATGATCCTGGGTTTGGCCGAGGAGCTACGACCTTTTCTGGAGAGACCGACACGCCGTCATGGGGCTCTGCCTGTTGTCGTACAGCTGACAAATGCGCTGAGACTTTTTGCAAAAGGTGACTTTCAGAGCGAAGTAGCCGATATAGGTAAACTTTCACAACCTGCAGTGTCGCGTAATTTAACTGAGGTGGCAAAAGCCATTGGCGGATTAGCCCGACGTTACATTAAGTTTCCAACGGGTGATGAACTCAACATCATCAAGGAAGCCTTCTATGAACACGCAAGGATGCCGGGTGTAATAGGACTGGTGGACGGATCCTTATTTCCAATTAAAGCGCCCAAAGAGGATGAAGCTACCTATGTTTGCCGTAAAGGATACCATGCGATCAATATTCAGGCAATAGGAGACCATAACATGCTCATCCGACATTTAGTAGCGAAGTGGCCTGGGTCAAGTCATGACGCCTTCGTCTTCAACACAAGGTGGCGTATATGATTAAGACTATTTCCCTAGGCCTATATTGTTAGAAATGTGGTTTTACTTGTTGTAACAACTAGTCTATCTGCAGTGACATCAATACGTATCTGGGGGAAAGTGGTTTGAGTGGATGGCTGCTTGGGGATTCTGGCTACCCATTAAAACCCTTTCTTTTGACGCCAGTAGCCAATGAGCGCACACCACAAGACATGCGGTATGCTAAATAAAAAAAAATAGCTTATATATAAGTATTCCTACATTTGTGTTGTTAGGACACTCAGTTTATGATATTTGCTTTGTATTATCAGATACAACCAAGCACACAAAAAATGCAGGGCAAGAGTGGAACGTCTGTTCGGAGTCTGGAAGAGCAGGTATATTCATAAAAGTAGTTAAAGGTCTGTGCATGGTGTGTTTCATTTGGAAGGTGTGAGTGCATTGTAAGGCCCTCTAGCTCAGGGCATACTTAGGTCTACTAAAGACATATTGCAAGATCTTTCTAAAACTGCATATTTTCCTGTTAGATGGAGGTGCCATGACATGAGTGGTGGATATCTCCAATATACTCCAGAGAAGGTCGTTCTGTTCATCAAAGCGACAGCTGTGCTACACAACATCTGCAGACTGGCAAACCTCCCAGATCCAGACATACCAGATCAGGATATGGAGCACCCCGAAGAGGCACAGGATGTCCATTACAATGGAATCAACACAAGAAATCTAATCAATATTAGATTTTTTTTAAACTAAATTAAAAAATAGAAGCAACACAATGGTCAAGATTACAATTCATTCATTTATATTTCAGTTAAACATTTTTTGCACACTCTGGCCCTACTCTTCTCCCATTCAAATGTTTCCCTCTCAAGGAGGAGTCGCTCTCTTTCTATGGCGACTCTCTCTCTGTATAATTGAAGCTTCTCCCTCTCAATTTCTAGCAGAGCAAGGGTTTCTGGTGATGACTTCAGCGGACGTGTTTTCTTTTCTGCAAAAACAAAGAGAATTCTGATTAGCATACCAATAAAAAGGAAATAATCCTGGTGCCAGATATGTTAGATGATTTAATGTATGCACATTCATGTAATGTCATTTAAGCTATAAACAGATTATGAATGACGAGATAAATGACAGTTTAGCTGACATATGACCCCAAGTCATCATCATCACAACGTCTTACAAGTAGCCTAACATCTTACCAGGAGGCGGTTGTGTAGCATCGACTTCAACAACTTCACTGACTGAAGTTGTGGTCTCAAAGAAGTCCACTGGCAACCCAGTCTCAAAGCCTCCATCGATGCCTGCATGGACAGCCAGAATGTTAATTAGTATGTCTTTCTTATCATATATCATATCATAGCAGCTATAATATAAAGTCAAGAAACATAATCACTAGCAGGGAGAACGAGAACGTCAAACATTATAAGATAGACATAAGCGAATTCACTCTACAAAGTTCTCCGTCGGGATGTCGGATACGCAATGCAATTCGCCGTCCGATCGATCTTATATGTTGACTACAAAGCACTTTACGGAGGTCTATAAACTGGCCTTACCCTCGTAGTCAGCCTTGCTGAGGAGTCCCAGAATCCGGTCCTCCGCCGGTGTCAGGGGGGTAGCGGAAGAGTTGCCACCACCGGTAATTCTCCGGTCTTTACAAATGAACGTTGCTTTTTTCTTAACGTCACTTGTGAGTGTGGTAATTTTTTTCTTGACGTTTTCAACGTTTCTACTGATCCCTGATACGGTGCTCACCTTTTCGGCTATTTTCAGCCATTCTTGGTCTTTCTTTTCTTTGGTCAGACTCATAGAAAATTTCCCATACAATATTTCCTTTGAGCTTTCTACTAAACTCACCAACTTTTCTATTTCGTCCGCTTTAAAATTTTCGGCACAACGTTGTATTTTCCCAATCCCATCCATAGCTAGCAGTTGTTTTTGGATATTTTAGGATTATGACAGTTGTCAGCTGTGAAGTGACGTGATCCGACAACAAGTTTCATCAGTTGCTAGGTAACAGACATAAAAGCTGAATGTCGATGCTAGATCGCCTACTTAGGATATCTTAACCTGCGATAAGATAGGATTCCTAAATTAACATAGGATATGTTTCTGTAATACCAAATTGAGAAAAATCCTATCTCCACTTCTCCTATCTTAACTTAGGACTTAAGATAGGAAGTTTCTGTAATACGGCCCCTGCTTCCTAGTGGCTATGTGTGGGCAGCTTTTGTGCTTAAAATACGTGACAGATGCACATGAATTTCAAACTTCAAATTGCTCAGTTTATGGCCAAATACTATGGCCTGATTCACACATGGAATAAGGTTTTCTTCCACAACTTCAGAAATACAGAGTCCTCAAATACATTTCGGCAAAGAAAACTTATGATATGATATAACATATGATATGCGGTAACTGTGGTTCTATTTAATGATATACGCAATACATTATAAACAGTTTCTTATCAGTATTGTATGCATTATCGTTATCGACTTGTGAATATGCATGGGTCCCCCCGTTAATATACATTGCCATGTAATATATTATGCGTTACGTGTTTAGTTTGCGTGCGTTTAAACAGATGGACGCACACACGCGCGCCTGCATTCATAAATTATTTTACACATACACACACGCGCGCCCGCATTCATTCATTCTTTTTAATACTAACTCGCGGCAAAACAACGTTTGTCTCACGATCAAATTCTCATCAATCCTAAAAGTTATGGGCATGTACACAATGTCTGTGTCAAGAACATATGTGTTTGCTGTACGGTGTTTGCAGATGCATTGATTTAAAAGTACAACTTATTACCGCTGCATCAGCTGTTCTTTCCCATGTAATTTACCAAGAATGTATGGCTAGGTAGATGAGAGAGGCAAAGTGTATGCGCGAGGTGCACAAGCAACATTATGGATGCGCCCTTAAAATAGCATCTGAACAACGCGCCACTGACTTTAAACCAGGTATTTCCTGGTTTGTGGCCCAAGTGGTTTCTGAAACTGCAAAATAGCACCAGGGCACGTTTGCGCCAGAACACGCCTCCTCCTTTCGCCGAACCACCCCTTGGGGCGCAAGATTATTCCCTAATTTACCGACGCGTGGCGCTGGAGGGAAAAGAAGGCTCTGCGTGATTGACTCCAGTGATTAAGTCAATTGCGCCGGATGCAAGATAGGGCCCCTAATCTTGAAAGTGTAGACCTTTGTGATTCCTATTGAAACGAATGGCGAGGGGATTATTCTTCAAAACGAGAGCCGGTAAATTGTGAAAAATGAATTAAACTGTTCTTTAGAAAGGATCAGGAAGTCGCTTGTGTTATTTGTTGTTGTTGATGCAGAGGATTCTGATTGGCCTGCATGGCTTTATCCTTCTCCCTACACTGCCGCCCATAGGTTTGGCATAGTTATAATGGCGCTTGACAGCGTATTTATGCGGGTTGATGTAAATGACAACTTTTTGGAAAACGATGTTGTGTGCACAATGTTATTTTTGAAAACGGGGGGGGGGGGGGGGGGGGTTTATACATTTGTAATGTATAAACGTGCCTTCTCAACCATGGCTGAGATAACCCCCACTGCGAGTCTCGTTGTGGAAATACCTGAGATTTCAGAGAACCCGATTTGTGATGCGCCATAACACCAACAGCAGAACGTCTATCCAAATAACAATGAAATGTACAACACTTGTGTTACAGTGCTCGTTTTACACCTAATGTCATTTCTAGCTACTGGGGGACCATAGGCAGGCTAGGGGAACTCATGTTAATGTTAGAAAAACCCGTGAAGTGATATTTATATGCCATGGAACCTTTAAACTAAAAGGGTTTCAAACTGGGATTAAACAGAGAAGGGTCATTTAAACTAAAAGGGTTTCAAACTGGGATTAAACAGAGTATGCTAATTTCCACAAAAAGGGTTTCAAACTGGTAATAATGGAGAAGATTCATTGCAACAAAAAGGTTTTTAAATTATGATAAAACAGGGTAGGCTCATTTAAACTAAATGGATTTCAAACAGCGATCAAACAGAGTAGATTAATTTAAACAAAAAGGGTTTCAAACTGGGAAAAAACTGAGTGGGCTAATTTCAACCAAAAGGGTTTCAATCTGGGATTAAAGGGAGTAGGCTAATTTCCACATAAAGGGTTTCAAACTGGTATTAATGGAGTAGACTGATTTTAACAAAAAGGGTTTCAAACTGGAATAAAACGGACTAGGCTAATTTAAAAAGAAAAGGGTTTGAAACCGGTATTAAACCGGGTAGGCTCATTTCAGCAAAAAGGGTTTCAAACTGGGATTAAACAATGTTGGCTCATTCAAACTAAAAGGGTTTCAAATGGGGATTAAACAGAGTTGGGTCAATCAAACAAAAACGGTTTCAAGATGGGATTAAACGGACTAGGCAAATTTAAACCAAAAGGGTTTTGAACTGGTATTGAACCGAGTCAGTTAATTGAAACAACAGCGGTTTCAAACTGTGATTAACAGTGTAAGATTATTTAAATAAAAAGGGTTTCAAACTTGGATTTAACAGACTAGACAAATTTAAACCAAAAGGGTTTCAAATATGGATTAAATGGAGTATGCTAATTTAAACCAAAGGGTTTTGACTAGAGATGTAAGAGCAGTGGCAGGTCTGCTTGTAACGACTCCAGCCTCCTTGTCCTATCAGTACCTTCAAATCTATACACTTTCCTGTGTTGCATACCTATATGTTTTTTTGGGGTTACAGTAATCCTCTTCTATCTTCTCTGAGCTATCCAGCAGCGTCCACTGATTGCCCTCCAGAACTTCCCAGCTGTAAGGCAGACTGTAATGGGCTCCGAAACATTTTTCTGAAGAAGACAGAGAGGAAAAATTCATTATGTATCAGTGATTTATGAGGCTAATGTGGTAAAAATTAACCTTACATTCTATGTTAAACTATGATTATTATTAGGACTACATATCATATAAATACTTTAATGGTGGAAAAGAGCTGATCACCTTTAGCCTAGATGTTATGTGCAATGTGACACCAGTGAGTAAGTCCAGTTCATTCCCATCTGATGTGCCATGTGGCACATCAGTGAGAGAGTCCAGTCTACTCCCATTTTGATGTACTCTCTGAAGACAATGCTTACATTCACACGTGTGCATCATCTCTGTTTGTATAAGGATAATATATGTTCTAAGGTCACATTGGGATTCAGAAGACATGAGAGTATGCTGACATCCACACAGTATGACCCTGATGGGAAATTCTATGCACATCAATATTTGATGAAAGTCCAACTTTGTATTTCGTAAGGATTGGGGATATAAGGAGCTGTACCTCTCGTTTGCGGGTTTGCAATAAACTCTCCATCTATACTTGACCTGGTCTCTCCGATTCCTCTTTGCTTATAGCTAGTTGAAGTGAATTAGATAAGTTGTTATTATTAATGCCACCACACTAACACAACAGATCAACTCTGGTGCTCTGGTGGCATCGGGTTTGAACGCTGTCTGTTTTACGATTGGTTCTAAAATAACAATCCAGTAGATTGAACTCACCTCTGGGGTGGATACAGTTGCCTTCGAGGAAGAACAGGCAAATCTTGATTTTATCTGAAAGACAAAACAAACAATGAACAACTGTTTTAAGATCCATGGACGAGCACTTCCACGTAAGGTTTTAAATGGGTTTTAAAGATGTTCTGTAGTTCTACAGACAACGTTTTGCACTTAAAACAATTTTTATTACGTCATAATATATTACATTTATGACACTGTGTTGCATAAATAATATTTAGTCGTTGTTGTTTTGAAACTCAGATATATCAATGTAAATGGACTGCATTTATACAGCGCTTTTCTAACCAATGGCCACTCAAAGCACTTAAAGGCATATTGTACGATTTTCAGTGATATGCACTTTTTAATATGTTGTTGAAATTGGTTTTTACATCCTGACAGCAATAAATAACTTATGGGCAATGAAAAAGAAGCGAAAAAAAAACGAATTCTGTATCTGCTATAAACCTGTTAAAATGCTTACCAATCGGAGACATTGTACCCGAATATAAAGAACCAATCACAAGCCTGCGCGTTCTCTCCCCTCTGTGTACGAACCTGAGCCGGCCTGAGCGCGTTCACGGAGGGCAAAGAAAGCGTTGTTGTCATAGTAGTTCATGACAGTGGACTAGACCTAGTGAGCCTACAACGTTAACACGATGGAAGAAAAAAAACAGAAGTTACCACTGCCACCGTTACTTGCCCCGGTTCATCCTTTTAAAAAGGCAAGAAAAAGAAAGACAGAAAATGAAAAGGCAGCAACAAAAAAAAAGTAAGAGAATGCTCGAGGAAAAACGAGAATAAAAATTGGATTCGCTTTTCAGCGATGGCAACAGCTGAGGGAGTTGAATGGCCTGAAAAGTGACGCAATGGTTGCCGTTGAAGTAAACCGTAAGCAGCATTAGCGCTCGTGCACGGCTCTGTGTCGAGGGGTTGGGGCAGGGAGTCCTGAAGGGTGGGGGAGGAGTTAAACGGAACTCCGAAGAGAACTTAATTTCAAATCATGCTAGCTCTCTCACATCGTACAGTATAGCTTTAATATTAACTATAATATTGCCCAACTTTCACCCATTCATGCACACATTCACACATCGATGGTGGTGTCAGCCACGTAAGGCGACATCCAGCTCGTCGGGAGCAGTTAGGGTGTCTTGCTCAGAGACACCTCGCCACTCAGCTTGGAGTAGCAGGGTAAACAAACTATCACCTCCCGCCAAACAGCCAACCCGCTCTACCTCTGAGCCACGTGCCGCCAATGTACTGATTCACTCACTCAAAAAACATGCTGTGACAACAAACATAAAAATATCAAATAAACGTTCTGCTTTACCTCGAGGCGGGCTTCTCCTTCCATCACCTCCAGTAGCACCACCACCCCCAGTAGCACCACCACCCCCAGTAAAACCAGCTCTAGAAAATAAAGAAAAAGGACAAGTGGTTAGAACGTGACCCTTTTAATGTTCGTGTTTACGCTGCCAAATAGAACGCACATATATTATTCATATTATTTCTTTATTTTTCTCCCCAAAATGTTTTGTGCCGGTGAAGGGGGTACTCAGCTGAAAAAATATCTTAGTGTGGTGTAGCGGGACCAAGACGTTTGACTTCGCTAAAATCAAACAGAGAGGCAGTCCGTCCTCCAGGTGGAACTCACCTTGTCCTGATGACCAGCACGTCGGCGGAGGACAGGAAGCGTGGCCGTCGCCTCACCGCCCTCTTGGTGCCGTGTCTCTTATTGGTCTGGATCTTGCCTGCAAAATGCAAAGGAATACATTTTTTATAATGCTACGTTTTAATTATGTCAACCAGCAGAGGCTGTCTGGAGTGACTCACAGAAAGTTCACACAACAGATCATTAATAATTTTGAGTTGTTACCAGAAGGTTGCTAGTTCGATCCCTGGCTCCTAGCTTAGTGTCGAGGTGTCCATGAGCAAGACACCTCACCCTAACCTCTCCTGACCAGTATGTGTGGTTGTATGGCGCTTACTCCCTTTGGATGAAATCGTCTGCTAATTGCCCTAAATGTTAATGTAATGAGCTTGGGGTTTGAACCAGCAACCTCTTTGGTCCAAGGGGTTGAAACTCCCTGGCAACGTCCCCATCCCCCCCCCCCATCGTATGAGAATACCAGCTCATGGGGGTGTACCGTACACCGATGGGTGGCTCGGGGGTGGGGGGGGTGGGTAACGGTGGCCTCACCCTGGAGGCTGAGTGTGTAGGTCTGGGACCCTGTGGTGAACTCCACCACCTCCTGGGGGTTGTTCTGGAACTTCTGCTCCAGCTCTGTGCTGCTGTTGTTCTGGAGCGAGCAAGTGGGCGAATTAACACACACACACACACACAAACACACACACGCATACACACACACGCACACACACACACACACACACACACACACACACACACACACACACACACACACACACACACACACACACACACACACAGTAATGGTTTTGAACACATTAAGTAATGCTGTCAATGGTGAAGAACTTCTGTTTATTTGTCTGTTGAAAACAGTTCTACGAATGAAATGTTTAAGCACAATTGATGGCATATTTTTACTCTACCGCCAATTATCTACCCTGCCCCCCCTAGCAGGTACTCGAAACTTAACGTTTACAAACCACAAACTAACTATCGGCTGGATTATTAGGTCTGCGGCTGTGAGCCGATCAGGCTGGCACCGCTTTGCAATGGTGCTGAACTCACCGGTATATAGTACTGGTTCCAGTTCCCATGCTCGTCCTCCCAGTACCAGAGCCACTCGGTGGTGAGTAGGAAGGTGGGCTGGAGGACTGAGGAGATGGAGGAGAGACGCCTGACCTTCTGGAGTCCACGGAACATGGTGTCAAAGCACACCGCTTCTACATCCACCGTGCTGCAGGAAACATCACACACCGTTGACCCTCAGTATGTGGGTTTAGAGATCACAAGTGCAGCATAAAAACACAACACAACATTTGCTCAACCAATTCAATTATGAAAAAAAGACTTAGGGGACACTAGAAATCAACAGGAGCAAACTGAGGTTTCAAACTGGGATTGAACAGAGTAGGTTTATTTTAACTAAATCGGTTTCGAAATGAGATTAAACAGAGTAGGCTTGATTCAACAAACAGGGTTTCAAACTGGGATAAAACGGACTAGAAAAATTTAACCCAATTTTTTTTTTAAACTTGTGTTAAACAGAGTAGGCTTATTTAAACAAAAGAGGTTTCAAACTTTGATTTAACAGACTAGGCAAATTTCAAACCAAAAGGGTTTCAAATTTAGATTAGAGTAGGCTAATTTACACCAAAGAGTTTTGACTAGAGATGCAAGAGCAGTGGCAGGTCTGCTTGTAAAGATTAGAGCATCCTCATCCTATCAGCACCTTCAGTCCTCTGTTGTGTGTTGCATACCTGCATGTCTTTTTGGGGTCACAGTAATCCTCTTCTATCTTCTCTGAGCTATCCAGCAGCGTCCACTGATGGCCCTCCAGAACTTCCCAGCTGTAAGGCAGCCTGCAATGAGCTCCGAAACATTTTTCTGAAGAAGACAGAGAGGAAACATGTATCTGTGATTTATGAGGCTAACACAACAGGGCATCTCAGGTGCTCTGGTGGCATCAGGTTTGAACGCTGTCTAGTATATGATGGGTTCTAAAATATTATTCCGTAGTTTGAACTCACTTATGGGGTGGATACAGTTGCCTTCAAGGAAGAACAAGCAAATCTCGATTTTATCTGAAAGGCAAAACAAACAATGAACAACTGTTTTCAGATACATGCACGAGCACTTCCATGGAAGGTTTAAAATCCTCCTAAAAGCCTCCTTGTGATTTTCAAAAAAATGTGCGTTTATTACTGAATAATTACATGAATTGTGTATTTATTACTGAATAATTACATGAATTTTTTGAAATGCCTTTGCAAGGCAGATGCCTGACCAACTATGCTACATCTGAGGCTAGCCACTGAAGGGAGACAAAGAAGGCCTAAACTCACTTGGAATAAAAAATAACCAATCATAATTCAGTTTCACTGTTCGGACATTTGGAAATGCATTTTGGTACAATGAGGAGGCACTCTTTTTTCTCTCTTTAGATAGATAGATGGATAGATGGATTGATGGATAGATAGATAGATAGATAGATAGATAGATAGATAGATAGATAGATAGATAGATAGATAGATAGATAGATAGATAGATAGATAGATAGATAGATAGATAGACAGATAGATAGATAGGGGCAAACGTGTGGCTACACACAGCACTACAAAAGTCGTCAAGATTCAAAAACATTTGTTGCACAGCTGAACGCTATTGTCATTGGCTGTCGGTTTCCTTGTCTTGTTTTGGTGTGTTACCTGTTTTACTTTGGTATCGGTCTTGTTTCTCCCCATGTCAGGTTTCCCTCCTGTGTGATTACTGCTCCCTCCCCTAATGTGTTTCAGCTGTTACTCGTTGCGTGCCCTGTGTGTGTTTGGTATTTAAGCCCTTGTCTTTCCTTTGTTCCTGGTCGAATCATTTTAGTTTGCGGTGAGTTGTGTCCTGTGTGTTACCTGTGTTCCCGGTGTTCCCTGTGTTACCTGTGTTACCCGCGTCACCCGTGTTCCTTGCCTTTTGAGTTAATAAATTATCCTTTTACCTGAACTGTCTGCGATTGCCACCCGCTAACCGTGACAGAATGATCAGACCATCATTGGACCCATATATATATATATTTATATACATTATTTATCTATATTATATATATATATAAATAAAATGTTTTCAAAAGTCCAAGTCTTTAAAGGCCCACTATGCAACTTTTTTAGCCAAAATTACATTAAGTATGCAGGTTGAGAGTTATGCTGATGGTTCTGCATCCATTTCTGGGTCGATTGGTGGGTGTGTCATTTACCCATGTCGCCTCTCCAGTGAAAAAGCGCATATGCAACTTGCTCTGTTCGGACCGACACAATCCGGATGTGACGCAGCGGAAGTATCCTTGAAAATGTAGTCAGATTGTAGTTTCGAAAATGTTTTACAGCACAGACACAAACCCAAACATGGCACCGGCTAGATATAAACAGCCAGTTGCGAGGCAATTGTTGCATTCATCATGGATCAATCGACTAATAAGGGACCCAAGAGGCGACCGTCGGTGGAACAAAAGAAGAATGGACCAGAAAAGAGATCAGACACGAGTGAAAGGGGAACTATGCAACTTTTTTGGCTTGATTTACCTTAAAGATCCCATGCCATTCTATTTTATGATGCTTTAATATAGGTATTAGTGGGCCACAAACACAGTATTCAAAGACGTCCCCGAAATTCAGCCGTGGTGCAGAGTTACAGTGACTCCGAAACAGTCGCACATTGAGCTTCCCCCAAACGCGCTGTTTCGGTGGGTGTGTCAAGGCAGGTCAAGGAAGGGGGTGGGGGTGTGGCCCTGAGCAGCTTGTAGCCACTACCATGCGCTCTGTATTCGGTGGGCGTGTCAAGGCAGGTCAAGGAGGGGGGTGGGGTGTGGCCCTGAGCAGCTTGTAGCCACTGACAGTACCATGCGCTCTGTTTACGGTGGATGTATCGCAATGGCTCTTAGAAACCCATATTATACATAGATATCTATATCATATAATATATAATATATATTATCACGGCCAAAAGCTGTGTGAGCCTCCAGACGATAGGTTATTATGAATCTCAAACGACCGCGTCTACTTCAGATTGATGTGGAAGTGGAAGAACCAGAGACGTCGGAGAACCCGACGAAGTCCTTTGTGATTCATTATATCGTCTGGACGCGCACACAGCTTTTGGCCGTGATAATATGTATTATTTGATATAGATATCTATGCATTATATGTTATTATTTAGATATAGAGCAGAGCTCCAGGACTGTAACGCAAGTGTTGTACACTTCCTTGTTATTTGGATAACCGTTCTGCTGTTGTTGGTGTGATGGCGCATAACACGTAGGACTCTCGTCTCTGGTATTTCTACAACGAGACTCGTAGTGGGGGTTATCTCAGCCATGGTTGAGAATGAATTGGGGGAAAGAAACTTTGGCTTTGACTCCCTGAAGTAGGCTATATGAACCACGACATGGAGGAGAAAGGGATTGTTGGCCGCGAATGTATCCCGCTTGAGCCCTGCTTCCCGCCGCCTCGGCAGCGGTCAGCGCTAATCACCGCCTCGGCAGCGGTCAGCGCTAATCACCGCATCCTGAAGCCGAGGCGGTGGTCCATCGGCAGCGAGGCTCCGGCGGGAGACGACCGCGGTCAACAATCCCTTTCTCCTCCATGTCGTGGTTCATGACTTCAGGGAGTCAAAGCCAAAGTTCCTTTCCCCCAATTCATTCTCAACCATGGCTGAGATAACCCCCACTACGGGTCTAGTTGTAGAAATACCATAGATGAGAGTCCGACGTGTTATGCGCCATCACACCAACAGCAGAACGGTTATCCAAATAACAAGGAAGTGTACAACACTTGCGTTACAGTCCTGGAGCTCTATATCTAAATAATATCATATAATACATAGATATCTATATCAAATAATACATATTATCACGGCCAAAAGCTGTGTGCACGTCCAGACGATATAATGAATCACAAAGGACTTCGTCGGGTTCTCCGACTTCTCTGGTTCTTCCACTTCCACATCAATCTGTAGTAGACAGAACCCTGCGCTGCCCGCTGCCGGCGCGAGGCACCACCGCCCGGCTGCCCGCTGCCGGGCGGTGGTGCTTCGCGGCGGTGGTGCCTCGCGGCGGTGGTGCCTCGCGGCAACCTGCGGCAGGCAGCATGTCGCAGTTCATGTAGTTCGATGTCGTTCTGCCATTGCATTCAAAATTCTGTAACTAGCCTGTTACTACGAACTAAGCAACTACCGTACACGTATTAGCATTTAGCACTAGCTCAATCACGACTCCTTCAGAATTCTTGTGGGTGGTTACGAACCAACCAAGTGGGCAGGGCCATGAATAATAATTTGACAACGCTACGTCACAGTGTCACCTTATCCAGATCGGCTAATTTCTTCTGCCTTTTTCCTTTCATTGCCTATTACATTCAGCAGACAAACTGCATAGATTTCAAACTTACCACAGCTCACAAACTTATTCAGACCTATGTTATTTAACAAACAATAGGAAAAATGTGATTTTAATGGCATGGGCTCTTTAATATAACTAAGAGTCTAAGAGTCATTGCGATGGTTCTATTATACATTTTTGTTCGATTGTTCGTTGTTTCGACTCACCCTTGCGCATCTTGGCGGAGAAAAGGAATATGTTTCTGCCGGCGACCCGCCGCCCACTCTCGCGGGAGTCTCGGGTCTCGCGAGGTAACGAATTGCTTTACGCCACAGACCCCCAAACACGGAACCGGCTCGATATAAACACAAGTCACTAAGGGATTGTTATATTCATCATAGATCAGCCGACTAAAAAGACACAGAGAAACCCAATGTCGGAGGAACAGAAGAAGAGAAAAGGGAGACTGACCGGCAGAGAGGCCAGACACGATTAAACGTTGGGCAAGCTTTTCAGGAATAGCGTGAACTGAAAGAAAAAGAAGACTGCAAATCAGACGACGCCTTGGCCGTGTTGCTTTTGAAATTGAAAGTACCGATGGGTGGCCTTTGTCTTCGTGGTATTCTTGATGTTGATAGTCTCTGTACAAATGTGTTAGCTCAACCATTTCGTTGTGAGCCCTGTAAAAATTGTTTTCTCGACCGTTTTGTTGTGAGCCCTGTATGTTTCTAGCTTGCTTGGTTGCAACCATATAAACACCTTTGTTTCCATGGGTGTTTTGCTGTTCGTCTGTCTCGTCTCCCAGATACAGACTGAATCCCCGAATCCAGGTTCTTGTTTATTTAGATTATTATGTTGGCCAAACCTCTTACACTGATTGTTCTGTTCAACCTAAGATAAAACAATTATAATCTAGGATATAAATTCTCCCCGTCAACTATAAAAAAGGATGGATTTATGTTTATTGCAATACAAATACACCCTTTTAAAAATGTATAACCTTGCCTACACTTTATGAACATCTACTTCGGACATGGCTCCACGCATTCGCCGGCTTCTTTGAAAACAAATGCACATGGCTCTAGAAGTGCATGGGGAAGGGTCGTCAACGAGTTGTTACGACAGTGTTGTGAAATATGTACTACGAAGCTGTAGGGGGCGCTGTGTAGAGATATTTGCGTGCCAAAACCAAGAAAACAGCGAAGAAATGCCCGAAGTTGCATAGTGGGCCTTTAAGTGTCGCAATAGTGCAATCATGTGTGTATGAGATGGGGAGTATCAGTGTTGCAGTAAAGTTCAGTAGTGACACAGCTCTATGGTAGAAGCTGTTTTGCTGTCTTGTTGTGCGGGCGCTCAGTGTCCTGTAACGTCTTCCTGAGGGCAGGATGGTGAAGAGGCGGTGTCCAGGGTTTGTGCCATCTCTAAGGAGGCCCTTGAACCTCAGAGTACAGCCCGTCTGGTAGATGTCCTCCAGTCTGGGGAGCTGGGTGCCGGTGATCCTCTCATCAGTCTTAATGATGCGCTGGAGAGCTTTCCTGTTGTCTGTGGTGCAGCCAGGGTACCATACGGTGATGCAGTATGTGAGAACTAACTCGATGGCTGACCTGTAGAAGCTCACCAGAAGCTTTTGTGGAAGATGTGCCCTCTTCAAGCACATCAGGAAATCCTTTCTTGGCCGTCGCGGTGATGTTGACGGTCCAAGTCAGGTCATGGCTCATGTTGACCCCGAGGTACCTGATGTTCTGCACAACCTCCACTATCTTGCCATCGATGGTGATGGGGAGATGGATGAAGGGCTTCATCTTCCTCCTGATGTCCAGGATCATCTCCTTTGTTTTTGCCATGTTGAGGATCAGGTTGTTCTCTTGGCTCCAACTCACCAGGTTCTCTACCTCTGTCCTGTTTGCAGCGTTGTTGTTGCTCGAGGTCCTGCCTACCACCATGGTGTCATCTGCAAATTTTAATATGGTGTTGGCCTCGTGGTTGGGTTTGCAGTCGTGAGTGTAGAGGGAGAAGAAGAAGGGGCTCAACACACAACCCTGTGGTGCACCGATGTTCTGGGTGATGCTGGAGGAGACCTGTCTCCCCATTCGCACAGTCTGTGGTCGGCCAGTGAGGAAGTCCAGGACCCAGCTGCTCAGGTGTGTGTTGAGGCCCAGGTGGTCCAGCTTGGTGGCAAGTTTATGGGGAGGGATGGTATTGAAGGTGAAGCTATAGTGTATGAATAGCATCCGCACATTACTGTCATGCTTGTCAGGTGTGTCAGGGTGGAGTGGAGGGCTAGTGACACTGCGTCCTCCGGCAACCAGTTTGCCCTATAGGCAAATTGGTGGTTGTCTAAGGAGGGGGGGGGGGGGATGCTGTTCTTCAAGTGTCCCAGTACCAGACGTTCAAAGCATTTCATCACCACCGGTGATGAAATCAGGTCCGGTAGCTTTGTTGAGGTTCATGTGCTGCAGGGTCCGTTTCACATCGTGGGGGCACAGAGTCAGATCCGTTAGTGAGGGTCCCTGCTGTGCCCGCGTGTTGTCACTGTTGTCAGTGCGGTCAAACCTGGCAAAAAATCTGTTCAGGTCATCAGGGAGGGATGGACTTTGTGCGTTTGTGGAGCCGCTGCTGTTGTAGCCGGTGACGGTTCTGATGCCCTGCCACATGCATCGAGAATCTGAGCTGTTAAAATACTCCTCGATACGCTTCGTGTAGCGGTGCTTTGCTTCCCTGATGCCCTTCCTCAAAATGGACCTTGCTGTTCTGCACCCCTCTGCATCACCTGAGTGGAAAGCTGCAGCGCCATTCATCCCTGGCTTATGGTTGGGGAGTGTCAGTATTGTCTTCTGTGTGGTGACACTGTTCATACAGAAGGTGATGTAGTCCAATACTGATGAGGTGTAGGTGTTGAGGTCTATGTGTTTTTTGTCATTGGCAGCCTGTTTAAAGATGTCCCAATCGGTATACTCAAAGCAGTTCTGTAGCCTGTCCATGGCTCCGCCTGGCCAGAGCATGATGGTGCAAACAGTTGGTTTGGACCTTGCAATGAGGGGTCTGTATGCAGGTGTTAAGTGCAGACTGATGTGATCGGATCGGCCCAGATGGGGGGAGGGGAACCTTTATAGCCTGTAGCAACGTTGCAGTAGACCTGGTCCAAGGCGTGGTTCTAGTCTCTATTATAAACACACCATCTGGGTGGTTGTTTTTCAGCTGGTGGATAGCGTCATGCAGACTAGCCAGTGCTAGCTTAGTGTTAGCTTGTGGTGGTATGTACTCCCTCGGTCTGCATGTAACTGTCATAATCTCCAAGTCCGGGGAGCAAAATGTCTCTACAATGTCAGTTGTGGTACACCATAAATTGCACACGTATATGCAGACACCGCCGCCTTTATCCTTAATGGAGTCAGCTGTTCGGTCCGCTCGGTAAACAGTCCGGCCTGCTAGCTCAATAGCAGCGGCAGGGATGATTTGATTCATCCAGGTTTCGGTGAAGAAGAAAGCACAGCTATTTATCCTGTTTGAGTAAAGCCTCTGTCGTGGAAATATCAATCATAACTATAAATATACAATCACATACAAATTATATTAACCTTGTTTATATAATTATTACATTAGAAGAAACTGTATACATTCTCCCTGTAACTTAAAACAAATCCCTTCCTCTCTTAAACTGAGAGAGGTTAAGTTAATTCGTATTCAAGTTCCCACTGGAACCAGTAAGTCTGGTTTTGTGACCAGGCCAATCGACTGACTTCTTTGTTGTGTAAACTCGTATAGAGCCAAACCTGCAGACATGTCCAATACCCACCCATTGTATTACAAATTTACTTGGCCTAGGGTCACTCCTACTCCCCTCCCACAATGTTAATGTTCCCTATAAGAATCTTGTGAATCTATTGTCTAGGCGAATGTGTTCTTGGTAAACTTTGCTGCCAGTACTTTTCCCATGATCATGCCTTAAGATTAAATCAAATATTTCGCTGTCCGACGTGTCCGTGAGAGAACTTTCTCTTCATCAGCCTCAGACTGAGTTTGTTGATCTTGTTGACAATGGACTGGGTGTTCGCTATAAACAGGCTGGGCAAAGCTGGTTGATCTGGTGAGCTCCTTAGCCTAGCTTGGATGCCACCCCGCTTGCCCCACTTTTTTTTCCTCTCCCGTCTCCGTCTGCCCTGCTTGCTGCTTCGGGTCGTTCTCCGAGCAGGCACCGATGTACGAAGCAGCTCCTCCGGTATGGCAGATTGAGGGGGTGGAATGTAACAGTGAAAAAAGTAAACATTACAAAAAACACAAAAAACACAAAAAACCGGCAACTAAAGGGACAGCTACGAGCCGCTGCGATTATGCACGCCGCAAGGGCCGTAGCACCAAATTCTAGGCCCCTATACAAGAAGCCCGGAAGGCCCCCAACCCCCCCCCCCCATACCCAACATATCACCAAGTTGCAGAAAATGCCCACTGACGGGTCTTCTTGTTGGCAAAATCCCTGATAAGGTCCTTAAAGTCCAATGCTCTTGCCAATTGGCTTTCAATCGAGAGAAGAGCAAGACTGTTCAGTCTTTCCTGGGACATGGTGGTAGTTTTTGACTACCTTCATTTTTCTGAAAGCCCGTTCTCCGCCAGCAACACTTACGGGTAGGGTGCAGAAAATCCTCAATGCAGATTTCTCCAAAAATGCTCTGTAGTTGGAGATTATAAATGGCATTAAGGAGCTGAAGAGGTGACAGGTCTTGAGGAAATGTTGCCTGATGTATTTTTTTCAGGTGCAAAACTCCCTCCTTGAATCCAGCTGTGAGATCCTTTGGATATGCTCTTGTAAGAGTCCGGTATGACACTTTTGTTTGTTCTTCTGACCTATCAGCAAACTTCAGAATCGGTCCAAAAGTTTCACAAATGCCCACTGTGGTTGTAGCCAGAAATGCTAAAGGCTCTGGGTGTTGAGGGGCTGTCATGGTTGACACGCCTATTCAACATCGCGTGGGAGTCGGGTACAGTGCCAAAGGAGTGGCAAACCGGGGTGGTGGTTCCCCTGTTCAAAAAGGGGGACCAGAGAGTGTGTGCCAATTACCGGGGTATCACACTTCTCAGCCTCCCTGGTAAAGTCTACTCCAAGGTGCTGGAAAGGAGGGTTCGGCCGATCGTCGAACCTCAGATTGAAGAGGAACAATGCGGTTTTCGCCCCGGACGTGGAACTACGGACCAGCTCTTCACTCTCGCAAGGATCCTGGAGGGGGCCTGGGAGTATGCCCATCCGGTCTACATGTGTTTTGTGGATCTGGAGAAGGCGTATGACCGGGTCCCCCGGGAGAAACTGTGGGAGGTGCTGCGGGAGTATGGGGTAAGGGGGTCTATCCTCAGGGCCATCCAATCTTTGTACTCCCAAAGCGAGAGCTGTGTTCGTGTTCTCGGCAGCCAGTCAGTTTCGTTCTCAGTGGGTGCTGGTCTCCGCCAGGGCTGCGCCTTGTCACCAATCCTGTTTGTGATATACATGGACAGGATATCGAGGCGTAGTCGTGGTGGGGAGGGGTTGCAGTTCGGTGGTCTGAGGATCTCGTCACTGCTTTTTGCAGATGATGTGGTCCTCATTGGATCATCGGCCTGTGACCTTCAGCACTCACTGGATCGGCTGGCGGCCGAGTGTGAAGCGGCTGGGATGAGGATCAGCACCGCTAAATCTGAGGCCATGACTCTTAGCAGGAAACCGGTGGATTGCTTACTCCGGGTAGGAAATGAGTCCTTAGCCCAGGTGAAGGAGTTCAAGTACCTCGGGGTCTTGTTCGCGAGTGAGGGTACTATGGAGCGTGAGATTGGCCGGAGAATCGGAGCAGCGGGGGCGGTATTGCGTTCGCTTTACCGCACCGTTGTAACGAAAAGAGAGCTGAGCCGCAAGGCAAAGCTCTCGATCTACCGGTCGATCTTCGTTCCTATCCTCACCTATGGTCATGAGGGCTGGGTGATGACCGAAAGGACGAGATCGCGGGTACAAGCGGCCGAGATGAGTTTTCTCAGAAGGGTGGCTGGCGTCTCCCTTAGGGATAGGGTGAGAAGCTCAGCCATCCGTGAGGAACTCGGATTAGAGCCGCTGCTCCTTTACTTAGAAAGGAGTCAGCTGAGGTGGTTCGGGCATCTGGTAAGGATGCCCACTGGGCGCCTTCCTTGGGAGGTGTTTCAGGCACGTCCAGTGGGGAGGAGACCTCGGGGAAGACCCAGGACTAGGTGGAGAGATTATATCTCAACACTGGCCTGGGAACGCCTCGGGATCCCCCCGTCAGAGCTGGTCAATGTGGCCCAGGAAAGGGAAGTCTGGGGCCCCCTGCTTGAGCTGCTCCCCCCGCGACCCGACCCCGGATAAGCGGATGACGATGAGGATGATGATGATGAGGATGATGAGGTTGTGAATCTCGGCCTCAGCAAGAAGAGAGTCCCATTCACCCCGCATAGCCTGCATTTCCTCCTGTGGTGCTTTAATGTTTGCTGCCTGCATTTCCAGGGATAGATTACCTGTCTGAAGAATCAGGTTGCGATGTTCGATTGACTGTAGCACTTTAACCCACGCAGTAAGCAAAATCACTGCATCAAAGGTGTGGAAATAGGTTTTTAAAGTTTTAGCCTCTGATTTGGCATCATTTGTCAGATTGCATGTGCTTTCAACACGTTCCAGTGCCACCAGAATAGAGGAATATAGAATATAGTGGCCACGGCTTTTACGGCAGCAATTTTAGCACTCCACCTAGTGTCCGAGGGACGATGAAGTGAGCATCCAGTTTCTTGCTTGAGGATTGCCCATCACTCTGGACTTGGACTGAAGAAGTTGTGAAGCAGATTAACAAAGACAAAAAATGCCGCCACTTCAGTGCTTGACTGAGCTGCATGTACTCCCACCAAATTGAGAGTATGAGCAGCACACGGGGAGTACAAAGCAAATTGATTAGCGTTTAAAATATTGGCCTGCACTCCTTTAACCTTTCCAGACATATCGGCTCCATTGTCGCACCCTTGCCCTCTAAATTCTTCTAATGGTATGCCTCTGGCTTGTAGAACCTCACAAATCATCTCAGCAATTTCTCTGCCTGTCTTTTTAAAGAAGTCTTTAAATTGGCAGAATCTTTCTGTTATCTTCCAAACTTCTCCATCTTGATGTGTCTATCGGATCAATAAGACATTCTGTTCAGTGTGTGACATGTCTGGGGTTGAGTCACATATTATGGAATAGTAGATGGAAGCTTCCCTTTCTGCCATGATTGTATTTAGCACTCGTTCACCACAGATATTGATGAATTCATTTTGTGTGTCAGGATTCAGATGGTTTGTTCATCTTGTTCCTTTTTTATGTTGCCTTATCATCTCCAAGTGGTCATGTAAAATGTGATCAAAACGGGCCAGCAACTCAAATGTGCCAAGACAATTCCCATTATGGACATCATCTAAGTCAACAGTATTGCCTCTGAAAGCAAGGTTTCTTGATGCCAAATGAAGGGTCACATCCAAAAGCCTCTCCAGAAGCAGTCTATTCTTTTCTATTTCACTTTGCATCTGTTCCTGAAGGTGACTATCAACTCCACTGGCTGTCAAAAGTGAGTGCTGGAGGTTTTTCCATTTCAAATAGCACTGTTTATGAGCCGTGCCTGTCTCGTGTTCTGGTAATTTTTGGTACATGTTGCGCCATTTTGTGTACTTTAATCCATCCTTGCTGTTCAGGGTACTTTTGGATGACGTTGACAGCTCATGAGACAACAGTAGGCATGGGATGGAATAAAAAGCCTTGGCAGTCTCACTGTGTATAAGCCAATCTCTTTTGATTTTCTCACGGCCATTAGCTGACTTTGCAAATTGAAGATACAAGGGAAATGGTTTCCCCTCCATATCTGTAGGTGGGAATTTGTTACTTTCTTCGGCATCTTTACTTGCTAGTGCACATACTATTATTTCTCTCTGTTGCTTAGTTAACCCCTCTGGCCATAAACCTGGATCCTCTGGAAAGAACTGTTCTACTTCGCCCTGCCTATTTTTCATTTCCTCTAATGTCCTCTCTCTATCCTCCTCTCCATGCTGAATGCAACCTTCATGTACACTGCCTTCTTCTCTATCATCCTCTCCATGCTGAATGCAACCTTCATGTACACTGCCTTCTTCTCTATCCTCCTCTCCATGCTGAATGCAACCTTCATGTACACTGCCTTCTTCTCTTTGCTCATCACTTCCATCATCCTCTATCACATCTTCTTTATCTACAACAGCAGGCCTCTCTGTAGGAGCATGAAGGATATAATTAACGAATTAGCCTCTCATCTTAATTATTGCCTAACAGTGTTAAGCAATAATTAAGATGAGAGGCTAACTATCTGAATCCTGACACACAAAATGAATTCATCAATATCTGTGGTGAACGAGTGCTAAATACAATCATGGCAGAAAGGGAAGCTTCCATCTACTATGTAGCAACTGTAGCAAAAGGGTGTTTGAGTATGTTAGGCTAACACACTCAAACACCCTGTTGCTACAGTCATTCAAGTCAAAATAGTTTATTTCTGCTTTCATGTTGAACTAAGCTTACCTTGTCTCAAGTCTGCATCGGAGGAGAATGAGGGGGTTGTTGCTGCTGGTCCACTTTCTGTGACAGTTTCTGTAATTTGTTTCACAAATTAAGTTTTACTAGCAGGCAGCTAGGATGATATAGCCATTGTGTCATGTCATGACTTATGGGGCTAACCAGGGCTGCAGTGGTCAAATTAGAGGTGGGTAAACTATGAATTTTGTGAACAGACCGACCTCGACACAACGCAACGCAAAGTGTTGCGACTCTTTAAGGCTAGCCAGGCTTTATATTCCATTATGTTATCAATTAAAGTCATATTAAATCAATCAATGACAGTCAATGAATGTGTTTGTAGTTTATTCAAGTTATTCAAATTTCAACAGTAAAGACAAGTATGTGTAGATTAAGAACTATCTATCTATGGCATGTGTGTATGTGTGTGTATTAGTATGCATGCTTTTCACAGTAGTGCCCAGAGGGCCTCCTTGTCCTCCACGTCAGGTCCTGCCTTGCAGGGGCGTGTTCTGGGGTTCATGGCTCACCTGTGCTTCACATACGTGTTGGATTGAACTTTGTGAGTGGTGGGCCATTCAGTTGAATAAACATCAAGGACGACACTGTGACCAAGGGCAGACTGCATCTCAGGGGGCACACTATGATGTTCATTAAGCTGAACCCCCTCTCACACTCAGCAGTGCTTACTGGAATGAGATGGTCGATATTCAGGAGTGGTGCAAGGTTTTCTGGAATGATGCTTGAGTTATCCTTAAAATCCCTATAGCCTTCAAGAATTTTTCTGTCATCAAGTCTGAACCTTGGGGCAAGTTGTTTCAACTTGGATTCACCATACGGTTCCTCTAGGGGAACAGGCCAGTTTGCTGGGAAAATAACTTTAAAGAAAATAAATAATAAAATAAAAATATTTATAATAGGCCTTTATAAAATAAAAATATTTATAAATATTCTTATTTTTATTGGTTTAACCGCCAACCGCCCGAATTTAATTAAAATATTATTTAGCAGTCGTGACCGTAATTTCCGGTAAGTGCACCACGGAGTACTCGATTTGGAACAGCACTCACATCTGAAAAGGGACTCTCTGATCGACGCCACTTTGAACTGGGAGGGACTTTACGTCCTACGTCACTCGCTATGGGTGTGCATGTGTGCACGTAGCCGTCACTCGCGATGGATGTGCATGTGAGAAAGGTTTTGGCTTTTAGTGTCTATGGCAGGGCTATTCAACCTCCTTATCAAGTTGGCCGAAAAGGAAAACCACTGGGGGTACATGGGCCACACAGAGTAAAACTACGTGAATGAATCGCTGCAAATAAATCGTACTTAAAGTAGTGTTAACTTAATATATATAGTACTACTACATGGAATAAACTTGTCAGACGCATTCCTTCCTTCTTCACTTTTAATCGTATCATTATTAAAGATTTTGTTCTCACATATTTTGGACACGTATTAAGAATTACAAAACAGAACTACTGTACATATGAGACATTTTGAGCCAGTGAGTCAGTGAGGAAGATTGCACTGCCTTGTTTGCCTAGTTTGGCTCATCCTGAGATACTCATGCTGCTTCTCATAGGTCATGGAGCAACGTGCCCTTGTTCTGATGGCATTCATATGAGGAAAGCTAGACTCACACGTATCGGTTGAGCCAAACATTGTCAGAATAAGTGATGCCAGTTCCTGATTGTGGGGTATTGATACTGGCTAGTATCACCGGCTACACACAGAAACCTGATTTGCATGCAAATATAAACCCGTTTGTTAGTTAGCAGTTAAACAAAATGCGATCTCTTTGTTTACAGTTACCAACGACCAACTGATGATTGGGGGTTCGATTCCCTAGTGATGCAAGGTTTTTTCTTTCATTTTGGACTGCACATACATCGCGAGTGACGGATACTCGCACAATGTACACACATCACTGTCTTTACAATTTCTAGGCAACCGAAGTTTAAAGATTGTCAAGTGGTTAACTCTTGAATCGCATGTACTAAGACCTGATGGGTTAGTGGTCAGAGAACAACTCATTAACGCGGGGATAAGGGGTTCGATTCTTTAATGAAGCTAGCTTCATTAACTAACGCTAAGGATAAGACACAAAGTGTTTTTGCAACACAATATTTCTTACAATAAAGTCCAAAGTTTTGATGACTCCAGTAGGAAACTTAAGATACCTAACGAAATGCGTGAGTGCTCACAAAACATCAACAAGTCAGCAGTGTGGTACAGGGTGATCATTTCTGATATACAGTACAAAAGCTGAAACTATTAGCCAGGAGTGGGAAAGATGCAGACGCAGTCGCGGACGTGGGAAGCAATAAGACACACCAACACACAATTGCCTGTTGCAAAATAGTTCATAGTTTAATAGAAATAGTTAGGGTTAGCTGGTATGGCGTTATCTGGTATGGCTATAGTCTAATGTTAGCTTAGTTTGTGTTGTTTCGTCATGTTAATCGCTAATAGTAAGTCATTTGTAGAAATATAGCCTATCATCACAGACTCTAGGAATGTCACCCACCCTCCATCGCGTACGACACTGACGCTCGTAGTCCTTCCTGTAGTCTTGCAAGGGAGTTCGTGCACAGATCCCTGAGACAAACGGCTACGCGCACACATGCACACCCATAGCGAGTGACGTAGGACGTAAAGTCCCGCCCAGGTCGAAGTGGCGTCGATTTAGAGAGTCCCCATCTGAAAAATTACCGTACTCACTTGAGTACGGTAATTTTGTCAGATGTGAGTGCTGTTCCAAATCGAGTACTCCGTGGTGCACTTACCGGATTATTTACGATCACGACTGCCGCCGCGGCACCTCCCCCGCAATAAACATCCCGCTTTGAACGGTGAACTCTTTACACCTAGCAGCTATAAAAAGCTATAGAAACTATAAAAACTACAAAATGACTCTATTAATGCGCCGACTTTGGCTCAGCCTGGCTCCGCCTCTTCCGCTACGTAGCTAAGATGGCTGCCGTTGAGTACGGAGAGTGTCCTTCGATCCACACTTCACGATTAGCCCATTTTGAGTACGGCATCCGGGTCCTTGAAGTATACTTCTTTTCGCCGGATCTGAATTGGAACGTACTGCGTACTCAAACGGACAGTACGGGTATTGGAACACGGCCCTGGTATTGGAACACGGCACATGTGTTTACATACTTCCTGTTTACATATTTTCCTGGATCCTGATTGGTGTCGCCGCCGCAGCCGCAAGGCACTGATTGGGGGGTCACAGACCATAATAGCATAGGCCTACAGTGCAGATGAAAATGATTCAGATTACAGCGTTTATTTGTTCAACAATATGGAACTTTGTCTTAGGTGTTTTAAAATGATACCAAATTTATTTTCGATTATTCCAACGGCAGAATACAAGGCACAGGGAACTTTGAGGTGCGCAAACGCCACTTAGAGGTGCGTAAACGCTATTTAGAGGTGCATAAACGCTATTTCCTAAATTCAAGAGGTGCGTAAACGGAGTTTACGTGCGTTTACCCTCCACTACAGCCCTGGATGCATGTGTATAACATATTTAGTCTTGCAGCAAGACTAAATATGCTGATCTGACATAAAACCGCGCTGAAAAAGCATGAAATGAGGCAGCCAGTACCTCTGCATCACTGAAGGGGGCGTATGCGTGACCCCACAGTGTTTACAGGATGCTTCTGTTAACTTATTTTAAGCAGTCAGGTGCACTACATCTGTTTGTTTATTTAAAAAAAAAACATTTCTGACTGCAAACATGGAAGATAATGATTCAATAGCCAAGCTCAAAAATCTCTCAAAACTGAACTTTCAATCAAAAAAAGAGGGAATAAATGATGGAAGACCAAAGCCGGAGCTTAACGGGTTGCTTCAAACAACAGGACAGAAAGTAACTCAGCCGAAAAGACTGGCTGTGTGGTTGTGCTACGAGAAATCGCCTTTTCTACTATATAACAATTGGGTTCATATATTTGTAAATCTGACTCTGAAAAAGTCAGTGCCTCACCAGACATGGACTTCACCGCACGTCTCTGTCTATGAGTAATATATGGGCGGTAACCATTGTTTTTGGTTGCGAAATCGCGCTAGCTGGACATTCCGTGGTATTGGATGGGTTTGAATGAAACGCATTCAATACACGGAATGTCCGCTGGTGACGCCACTGATTTCGTGACGTTCGTTACCAACGATCCTTTCAGGAAGATGCTCGTATGACGCACTTCACGATCCACTTAGGCTATCGATGCTTTCGGGAAACGGGGCCCAGGTCCATTCTGACGTTGGGCCAGCCGTGGAGGAGTGGACCTCTCTACTGTATAAACACAGGCCAGCGTCAACCACCCCCAGATATGGTTGAACACCTCTGCAGACCAGAGGCAATGCATATGTGTGTGTGTGTGCGTTTGTGTGATGATGCAGGTGTATGTCAGCGTATACTGAACGCATTCATGTGTATGTTTGTATGCTTGTCTGCGTGTACGTATGTGTGTGTGTGTGTCAGTGTGTACGTGTCAGCAAGTTTGTCGGTTTGTGTATGGTTATGTGTACGTTTCTGTGTAAGTACCCATGTGTTTGTGTCAGCGTGTACTTGTGTGCCTGCGTGTATGCATGAGTACGCAGGTGCGTGTGTGCTTGTCTGTCTGTCTGTCTGTCTGTCTGTGGCGCAGGTGAGACTCACGCAGGTGGGAGGGTAGCCGGGCGGGGTCCTCCTCCATGAGGCCGGCGGGCCGGGCGTCGGACTGAAAGAGCACACGCACGCGCACACACACACACACACACACACACACACACACACACACACACACACACACACACACGTCACTGAGGGGACTTTCGCTTTGGTAACACTTTATTTAAAACCACTCAGATTAATCTACTTTTGGACATTATCGCAATTAAATTGTTGTTCAAAACCAGTCGTCCACACACGTCTACATGAACGACCTGGTTTCCATGTCTCACTTTCACTTCAGAAGAGGAAGTGCAATGTTGCATTTGACTAACAAATTTCCTCCAATGCCTAGCCAAACTCCGGGCACTTTAAATTTGAAAGTGGCATCAATGTTTATAAGATGACGTAGAAGAAGGGATGATTAGGAATAAATGTTGCATGGGTGAAGTGACCCACCATGCAACAATACAAACAAACTCAATCTCCCAGCCCATGAAGTCTCTTCATCACATAGGCGTGTAAAGGCTACCAAGCCAGTTTACCATTGAGTCGTCACTCGAAGTCCGAGGGCTAACCACACCCTCTTATAAACAACCGTCCTGGAATTTATCACTCCGTCGACACTATAACACGTATTATACCACACGCCAGGTTGTTTTAAGAGAATGGGTCAGACAGACAAAACTGGCTTACCATGTATAACCCAGTCAACACTACAACAGATTTCAAAAGGCTCTGCTTACCTGTGCCGGCTGTTGACTGAGAATACAAGGCTCGCCGAGTTGAGTTGTCCAGATCGAGGTCTTCCGGGCTTGCTCCCCAATTTATGAAAAACTATTTTGATTCTTTGTGGTATGATGGTCTCGTGCCTCCTCTATGACTCGGAGAGTGGTAAATGTTCAACACATGGTTTATTCTAACTGAGACACAAGGTAAACAAGCTTGAGTTCTGGAGGTGGTTCATTAAAGGGCAACTTCACCCATTTCACATAAGCTTTGTATTTTTAGAACCCCCCGCATATTTTTGGATGGTCTAGCATCATTCCCTTATTTTCTGGAGAGACTGGAGAGATCCGTATAGATCTCCAACACTTCCTGTTTTTAATGACGCAATATGACGATTTTTGCGTACAAGAAAACAGGAAGTGTAAGAGGGGATGATTCTCGTAAGACTACAACCACTAGTCCCACCCCCCTCTAGGGGGTGGGACCCACTGACGCTACAGACCTATTAGAGCAGTGCCAGTGGGTGGGACTTCACCAGCAGAAACTAACATCCACAGCGTCTGAAGCTAAGATAACAGAGGCTGTTGATAAAACTGAAGTACATTGGCGGAGGGTACTGGATCTGACGTAGAAGTTCACCATTTCGAAAGAAATACAAATGAGGACTACAGTATTTTCCGCACTATAAGGCACACCGGATTATAAGGCGCACCTTTGATGAATGGCCTATTTTAGAACTGTTTTCATGTATAGGGCGCACCGGATTATAAAGGCGCATAGAATAGAAGATACTGCAGTCAAACGTTTGACTGGGGTTGCGTTATGCATCGACTAGACCGAGCTGTGCTAAAGGGAATGTCCACAAAACAGTCAGATAAAGTCAAACTTTATTAAGCGTTCTGACAACTCCAGTCACTCCCATGGTAACGATGTTCAAACGTTAATGTGCATATTAACAATATCTCATCAATATCTGATCAATATTAATATCTCTTAACAATAAGCTCACTTTTTCAGTTCATTCCCCGTCTACGAATCCCTCGAATTCTTGTGTGTCCGAATTGAACAGTTGGGCGAGTACGGCATCCAACATGCCCGGATCCCTCTCGTCATTATCCGAGTCAGTGTCGCTGCTGTTGCCTGGCAGTTCAGTGATTATTCCTGCCTTCGTGAAAGCTTAGACCACAGTTGAGACTGTTATATCAGCCCAGGCATCCACGATCCATTGGCAGATAGTGGCGTAAGTCGCCTGGCGCTGTCTCCCCGTCTTGGTCACGTGTGTTCGCCTTCTTGGCCCCGTCCACACGAAGCGGGGCGAAACCGCATAAATAAACGCTTTTGGTGGACACGGGCTACGGCCACACCAAACGCGTGTAACGTGCCTAACTTGAAGCTTGATCATTGTGTGTCACAAAAATGGTTCAACGCGCCAACGCGCCTGTGGCTGCGCTGGATTTAGGAGTCCGAGGTAGGAAACCCAAACGCCGCCGTATTTGGGTGCATGATAGAGTTTAGATCGGGTTAGATTAAATAGATTAAATAAATAACAATAATCGGGTTAAATAACTTCACATGGTGTGTCTGGTGTGTTTCCAGCATTCGTAGTGTTGATCAGCACATAGTCCGCCAAGACGTTGAGGTTGCTTAGCAACCAGAGACGCTGTCCATGCAAGTGAATGGAGCGTTCCCTCTTCGTCATAACTATCAAACCAAACATCCTTCACATTCAATGAGCGAACATTATGAAATTAAAATGCACATTTCTCGTTAAATTTTTTTACATAAACGCATTTAATTGCGTAACTATGTTACTATTTCCACCCAGAATAAAGAAAGATGTCGGCCGTATGCTTCTGTGCAAGCGTCACTACTCTCTGCCAGTGACGTCGGGTCAAGCTCCACTCTGATTTGTTCCATTAGTAGATGGAACAAGTAGGTGTCCGATAGGCGGAGATGATCAGCGGGAGTGGCCGCCAGCGAAGCTGTGCATGGTGGGAGTTGTTGTATTCAATCCACAAGCGCCAAAAAGTCACTTTCTGCCTTTTCTTGGTCAAGACTGCACCAAATTAGAATTTTATTTTATTATTCCACTACATATAGGATCCAATTTCAATACATATTCATGCCTCCACCGGTGAAATGCTCCTTTAAGCATCTCTCAAACACAGGTAAACAAACAGTTTATATTGGGAGTGGGCGGAATGGTAAATAAGCCACGCCTACATGTTCTAGTTTTATCCAGGTAATCCTTTGGTCTGTCTTGGCTTTAGCGGAATGGCAAAGTGGCCATGTTTGTAGTCTTTAACTTATCTACAAAATCATAAAACCTTATATGGTGTTGTCCATTACGTGGAGAAGAAACCATTCATAAATGTTGTTGACACATGTCATCAGAAATAGCATAGACTAAACTAATTCACATCACCCACCCTTTTGTGGCATTCCGCGGTCGGGGAAACAATATGGTGTAGTTCAGTTAAAGAACTAGTGACATGTTGCCAACAACGCCACCCCAGGAATTTCACCTGGAGAGTTAGATTAACCTAAGTTAAGCACACAAGTTCGTTCACTAATGAAAGCTTGAGACTGGGTCCAGCATACAAATTCAATTCCTTTAATTAATATATGTAATCTTTAAACATGACTTCAATAAAATATGTTCACACAAACACACTAAAGCGAACACACACACACACACACACACACACACACACACACACACACACACACACAAAATACACAAAAAGCGAAGAGCAAATAACTAAATGGGGTTTAAATCATAAGTAAAGGAGATTTATCCAAACTGATAAATCCAAATGAATAAGTAAAGCAATTAAGCCAAACCAAAATAACTAAGAAAACGAATTAAACCAAAACAAACATGCAAAGCAACCCACAAAACACAAATAATATCATGGATAAATAAAGCAATTAAGCCAAACCAAAATAACTAAGAAAACGAATTAAACCAAAACAACCATGCAAAGCAACCCACAAAACACAAATAATATCATCAATAAGATCAGTTGGAAGTCGGTTAAATGAATGGATCAAGATAATGAGACTTAGGGTGAGGCAGCAATCACCATACTCGGTGGCAGGTACAGCACAGTAGGAGATGCAGAGTAGGATCGATGTGTTGGCTATATAACCAGTGGACAAAACGGCAGCCGGCCAACAGCAGCGTGAAGAGGGGGGGGGACGTGCTGGCAGAAACCGCCCACACACACGTCAACCCTGCCATAGAAAAATATATTTGTTCTAGAGGCTGAACAACAACTGTAATAACTTGGGTTAGCGTCATCTTATCCACATACCGTCAGGAGTTGAATGAACATCAAAGGGGAGGAAGGGGATCACTTGTAGCGAGCAACACCATTACAAGTGCAATTCGATTTACAGCTGATCGCTCCCCGCTGCAACAGGTAGAGGAGGAAACACTCGCACGCCCTACAACTGGGGTCGATACGGGAGAGGGAAGACCCGGCCAATGAACTGCCTGAGGGGTGGAAGCCAATGTTGAGGACTTGTGCAAAGTTTAGAAGGTACACAGATGCACACAACCACTACATAGCAAACAACGGCGAGCTGCACGATCCAACTAAAAGGCGATCAGGTGAGGCGATCAGGTTTCGGTGACAACAGGAGGCGGGGTAGCCAGGAGCTCCCAGGCAAGAGTGCTCCCAGTGCACAACCACCCACCTTTATAGGCAGCGCACCCAACAGTGATAGGCCGGTACTGCAGCACTAATTAAAGGCCCATCCTGCTACATTCTACCCCCATTGACTTCATCGTCGTCCCGACGATGGCACAACTGATCCAGAGGATCACCCAACTAACTCCACGGCCTAAAGAGCGCAGTAACGGCATTTGACACTGGACCAGGGGGATTTGCAGCCCCAGATGCCAAGTTTCCTACAGGTCGCGGAAGATGATAGAGGTTTGGGTGCTGGCCAGCCGTCGACCTGGCTGACCGGCGTACTTCACTTTCAGCCGCATAACTGGCGGATGGAACGGCCAGGGAAATGGAGGGTGGATCTGCCACTGCAGTCGAGGGAGCGCTTGACGACTCTGACCCAGCAGAGTCAGGTGGTGGGAGCAGCAACCGAGGGGTGGTTTGAGTCACCACGGCTGTGCGAGCAGGGGCAGAAACAGGGGTCTCCGGCCCCAACATAAACAAGTCTCCGTCAAACGGCAACTCATCTTCTGACCGAGGCCGGTCAAGAGGGGGTGGACAAGGGGGCAATGCACTACCCTGAGGGGCAGCTCCGGCAACGGCTTTCAACAGTGTTCGATGGACCTGCCGAACTTTGGTTTGGTCGTCCATCGGTGCGATGGTGTACACTGGACCACCTTCTCGGGGTGCCTTTACGACTCGGTACACCACAGGGCCCCACAGATCCTGTATCTTGTGGCGCCCCCTTGCACTATGATCGCGCAGCCACACCAACTGCCCCACCTTTAGTGGGTCATCCCGAACATGATTATCATGATTCCTCCTTCTGCGCTCTGCCGCCACCTTCAACCTTTCCCGGGCCCCGTCAAAGGCAAGCTGGAGCCGGTTTTGATGTTCTTGGATCCACTCGTGGACCTCGCCACCCACAGGGTCTTAGACTCTACCCAAGAGAAAATCAACCGGCAGCCTGGGTTCTTGCCCGAACATCAGGTAGAATGGAGACTCGCCGGTGGACTGATGGGGAGTGGTGTTATACGAGTAGAGCACCTGTGGCAGGCAAGAGTGCCAGTCTCTTTTCCGAGATGCAGGTAAGGCACGCAATAAGTTGTGGAGAGTGCGATTAAAGCGTTCGCATTGGCCGTTACCGGCGGGATGGTATGGAGTGGTGCGAGATTTTTCAATACCGTAAAGTACACAGAGCTGTTTAATGAGGGAACTTTCAAAGTTGCGGCCCTGATCAGAATGGATACGGGCAGGAACGCCAAACTTATAGAACCACTCAGTGACCAAAGTCTGAGCAACAACTGGGGCTCGTTGATCTCGGGTAGGAACAGCCAAGGTGTATTTACTGAAAACGTCTGTCATGACTAAGACATTCTCCAACCCGTTGTGGCTGGGTTCCAGCAAGGTAAAATCAATGGCCAAGATTTCGTTGGGACGCGAAGCCAACAAATGCCCCATGAAACTGGGAGGCGGTCTGGGTGTGTCCTTAGCAACTTGACACCTCTCACACTCTCTGCACCACTGTGCCACCTCTGAGGACATGCCTGGCCAGTAGCACCTTTGCCGCACTAGCTCCAATGTCCACTCCAAACCCTGATGCCCATGCCCTTGATGAACCTGAGCCAGCACCTTTTGCTTTAACGTGGCAGGCAGCAGAAGCTGAAGCACCGCTTCGGCACCATCAGGACGGAAGATGCGCCGGAAGAGAACACCCTCCTGCTCAACCAGCCGTTTCCACTGACCTATAATGGTCAGTGCAGGAGGAGACAAGTGCTTCCGCTCCTGATAGTTGGGACTCTGCTGCCGCCCCCAAAATGCTAAAACCTCCTGAAGGACAGGATCAGCTTGTTGAAGTGCCTGGAGGTCAGAAGGTGCATGATGGGGCAAAGCAGCAATAGCAGCTTGATTGGCGGGAGTGGTTTCACGCTGCAGGACCTGCCGCAAGGGCTCAGGGACTGAGGTACCAGGAAACATCACCTCTAGGTTCGTTGGCCCAGGTGGATGCTTCCGAGATAAAGCGTCAGCATTTTTATTACTCCTCCCAGAGCGGTACTTTATTTCAAAATCAAAAGCTGCCAATTGTGCTGCCCAACGCTGTTCGGTGGCACCGAGTTTGGCAGAAGACAAGTGACTGAGGGGATTATTGTCGGTGTAAACAATGCATTTATAACCAAGCAAGTACTCCCTGAATTTTTCTGACATAGCCCACTTGAGAGCTAAAAACTCCAATTTCATGGAGCTGTAGTTCGACATATTTCGCTCTGTGGGCCTCAACCCCCTACTAGCATAAGCTATAGGTCTGACCTTCCCATTCTGTTCCTGTGAGAGCACAGCTCCAAGGCCACCATAGCTCGCATCAACCTCCAGGATGAAAGGTAAGGAGAAGTCGGCGTAGGCGAGCACAGGTGCAGTGGTAAGTTTGGTCTTCAATGCTTCAAAATTGCGATGGCACTCATCCGACCAATGCTCCGCCACTATTCGCACCACACCCCTAGACTTCCTACCAGCTAGTTCTGCTACCAGCTTGTGTAGAGGGGCCGCCAACTTGGCAAACCCCTCCACAAAGCGGCGGTAATAGCTGGCGAAGCCAAGGAATGAGCGTAGGTCAGCGATGGTGGTGGGAGGCTGCCAGTTGGCAACTACCTCTTGCTTGCTGGGATCGGTGGATACTCCCTGGTCAGAGACCACATGGCCCAAGTACCGCACCTTCGGCTGGAAGAACGCGCATTTGCTTAGCTTAGCCTTCAGGCCTTGTTCCTGCAACCGCCCCAGTACAATCTCCAGCCGCTCCAGGTGTTGTTCCACCGTGGAGGAGAAGACCACGATGTTATCCAGATACAGGAGCAACGATTGACATTGTTGGTCACCGAACATTCGCTGCATCAGCCTCTGGAAAGTGCTGGGGGCGTTGCAAAGCCCAAAGGGCATGCGGTTCCATTCGAATAAGCCGAACGGGGTACAAAAGGCGGTTTTGGGCCTGTCTGCTTCTGTGACCGGGACCTGGTTATACCCGCTGGCCAAGTCAAGAGTAGAGAACCAGCGGGCACCTGTCAGGGCGTCCAAAGATTCCTCGATGCGTGGAAGGGGAAAAGCATCCTTCCGCGTTTTGTTGTTGAGCTGGCGGTAGTCCACGCACATGCGTAAACTGCCGTCTTTCTTTTTCACAAGCACAATTGGGGCACCATAAGGACTGCTACTCTCTCTGATGATTTGATTTTCAAGCAGTTGGTTAATATGCTCCTTAACCACCTCGTACTCGGACGGCGGGATGCGCCTATAGCGTTGCCTGACAGGCACGTTGTCTAAGAGCGGGATGTCATGGCTGATCAGGTTGGTGCATCCCAGATCTCCCTCATGGGAGGAAAAGACAGAGTCGTACTGCCTAAGAAGGGACTGAACCTTACCCCGATCTTCAGTCGGCAAGGCTGACAAGTCCAAAGCCCCAATCCGATCTGGCACGACTTCAGACGTGGCCTGGGAAGCCACGGTGGCGACGTCTGTTGGCGTCTCGGTGACCCCTGCAGGCAGGCTGACAACCCGGACTTCATCCAAGGTGCCCACCACAGTACGAGGGTACAGCAAAACACTAGTGGAGCCAACATTTACAATCGGGATGTACGCAGTGCCTCGTACTACCCGAACCAATGCATGTGAAGCAAGCAGCCCAGCAGGTAGGCCAGACTCCAAAGGCTCAAACAACACCCTAGTACCTGAGTACTGCTCGGAGCATGTTGCTGTAACTATTGTCATCGTACCACCAGGGATACGGCATGCCTTCCCACCCCGAACCTTGACCTGACCTGCTGCGTGCTGAGGGGCTTGCCTGCTGGCCTGATGACACTTCTGTAGTGCCTGCGTAACTGTCTCTGGTGCATCTGATACAGAGAGCAAATTGAACAAAGCCAGACCATGCTGTCCAAAGAGCACCTGATAACATCGACGAATAATGTTCATCCCCAGAATACCAGGAACCTGAGCAGACACCGCTCCCGGAGGATCTTTCACCACCAAAACCCCACACCGCGGCACTGAAGTGCCACAGAGCTCGACATCTAACTCCAGGTAGCCAACATAGGGGATGTCCAACCCATTGGCTTCTCTAAGCTTCAGCCAATTACAAGCTTGAAGCCTCTCATGCCCCCAAGGCCGGAAGTGTTGCAGGAAAAAGCTTTCTGTAAGTGTGGACACCATGGAACCGGTATCTACCAAGCAAAGAACCTGAGCTCCACCCATGTTCACGGCAACATGCGGGCAAGACGACATCAGCTCAAGAACTTCCTCCGAGCCAGTGGCTACCCCCCCCGAACGGTGGCTCTGCAGTTCGGCGGGTGCTAGTTTTCCGGCTCCTGGGCCTGATGAAAATGCCTGTTAGACTGTTGACGATCAGGCAAAGGAGACTGTGTGCGAGCAGAAACCCGAACGCCATCACACTCGCTTGCGTAGTGACCTGACTGTTGGCAGCGCCGGCATATAAAAGGGCCACGACGAGGTGGAGGGTGGCGCAGATGAGAGGGCTGCAATGTGGCGATGCTCTGGGTAAGTTGGTTCAGCTGTTCTTGCTGCAACCTTAACATCTCTCTCATCTCCACCATTTCCTGTCCCTGAGGTGGAGTGGTTGCTCCCCGGGAGCCACTCTGTACCCCGTACTGGAGACCAAAAGCTGAAGGAACGGAATGACTCCGACCCCTCCCGCCCCCAGGTAACCCCTCCCGTTCCCACCGGATCGCCTCACCCCGGACATCAAGCAAAGTAGCAGTAGCCTGCCTCCTGACCAACTGCTTCAGCTCCCGACGCAAGGCACCGTCCAAAACATGCTCGACAAATTGGTCGCGCAGCAAAACGTCTGCATTCGTCATCCCACCAGGTGCACTTCTTTTCACCGACTCCATCAAGCTCAATAACGCAAGGGAGAACTCGTGCAGTGTCTCCCCTTCTTGTTGCCGTCGGGAGAAGAACGCCTCCTGTAAGGCTACATAAGACTTTGAGCACCCATACAGTTCCTGTAACACAGAGATGATTTTAGCTGAGTCTTCCTTCTCCACAACAGACCGATATTTGATCTCCTCTCGAGCCTCACCCTCAAGATGATCAAACAAGAAAAAGGCTTGCTCAGATGTGGATAAGTGACGCGCCCGCATGCAGGCTTGAGCCTCCTCAAGCCACTCAGTCAACCCCATACCTGATTTTCCCCTGAACATAGGACACTTTCTATCCCTTGGCACAAAAACCAGCCTCTCTGCTATGGGGTTCCTAGTAGTAACAGGGGCCACAGGTGGCACAGAAGAAGTGGAGGATTCAGAACTAGGACCGGGCACGGCCACAGCCTGCTCCTGCCGCAACCTCTCATTGTCCACCTTTAACTGCGCCACCAGCTCCCTCAACTCCTGCAGCTCTACATCCATAACTAACACTACAGTCAGACTAGGACACAACAACCCCACAACTGGATTCTCACCGGGACTCTGCGGACCACGAAAGGCCAAGCTGCCGTTTTGCCTCTGAACACAATTCAAAACATCTACATCAAATATGTACCCTGGGGTACAAAACAAATTATGTAAAGAAACTGGACCACACGTCTCTGCTTTCCAAAAGTAATTATCCTGCCGACAACGCCAAATGTGGCATTCCGCGGTCGGGGAAACAATATGGTGTAGTTCAGTTAAAGAACTAGTGACATGTTGCCAACAACGCCACCCCAGGAATTTCACCTGGAGAGTTAGATTAACCTAAGTTAAGCACACAAGTTCGTTCACTAATGAAAGCTTGAGACTGGGTCCAGCATACAAATTCAATTCCTTTAATTAATATATGTAATCTTTAAACATGACTTCAATAAAATATGTTCACACAAACACACTAAAGCGAACACACACACACACACACACACACACACAAAATACACAAAAAGCGAAGAGCAAATAACTAAATGGGGTTTAAATCATAAGTAAAGGAGATTTATCCAAACTGATAAATCCAAATGAATAAGTAAAGCAATTAAGCCAAACCAAAATAACTAAGAAAACGAATTAAACCAAAACAAACATGCAAAGCAACCCACAAAACACAAATAATATCATGGATAAATAAAGCAATTAAGCCAAACCAAAATAACTAAGAAAACGAATTAAACCAAAACAACCATGCAAAGCAACCCACAAAACACAAATAATATCATCAATAAGATCAGTTGGAAGTCGGTTAAATGAATGGATCAAGATAATGAGACTTAGGGTGAGGCAGCAATCACCATACTCGGTGGCAGGTACAGCACAGTAGGAGATGCAGAGTAGGATCGATGTGTTGGCTATATAACCAGTGGACAAAACGGCAGCCGGCCAACAGCAGCGTGAAGAGGGGGGGGGGGCGTGCTGGCAGAAACCGCCCACACACACGTCAACCCTGCCATAGAAAAATATATTTGTTCTAGAGGCTGAACAACAACTGTAATAACTTGGGTTAGCGTCATCTTATCCACATACCGTCAGGAGTTGAATGAACATCAAAGGGGAGGAAGGGGATCACTTGTAGCGAGCAACACCATTACAAGTGCAACTCGATTTACAGCTGATCGCTCCCGCTGCAACAGGTAGAGGAGGAAACACTCGCACGCCCTACAACTGGGGTCGATACGGGAGAGGGAAGACCCGGCCAATGAACTGCCTGAGGGGTGGAAGCCAATGTTGAGGACTTGTGCAAAGTTTAGAAGGTACACAGATGCACACAACCACTACATACCAAACAACGGCGAGCTGCACGATCCAACTAAAAGGCGATCAGGTGAGGCGATCAGGTTTCGGTGACAACAGGAGGCGGGGTAGCCAGGAGCTCCCAGGCAAGAGTGCTCCCAGTGCACAACCACCCACCTCTATAGGCAGCGCACCCAACAGTGATAGGCCGGTACTGCAGCACTAATTAAAGGCCCATCCTGCTACACTTTCATAACCCTTATTTTTATTTTTTTAACGCGTATAGACTTGTCTTGCTTCGTCTCTGTATGTGCAAAAAAACCCTCTTTTTTTTTTTCTTTTTTTGAGGTTGGTTGGGGGACACCCTACCTATGCCTCTTTAAACCACCGCTGCTCTCACTCCAAGTTGTACACGGCAGTGGACTCGGTGGGTCCATGGACTTATTAAACAAAGGGTGGGTCGCGGTTATTCACGGCAGCAGCTGGCATGAGTTTCCTTTTCTTACGATTCGAAAACGAAACCAACGTTTCTTCCGTGATGACCAAATAAGGAACACGCACGCTCTAAAGAAGGGTAATAAACAGCACTGTTACAGTTAATACCTCTTATTAACATCATTGTATAATAGGTTTTAGATCATATTATTAAGTTATTGATCATTTTTTTCCACATCTATTATTTATTTCTTTGTTATCAATTGTAGTAATACAATAACAACATAAAGTACAACTACCATAGGGCTGTAAGTTGTAGGTCTCCCTGTCATCAGTGAGGTGCGGATCAGAGTTCATGTCTGGAGTCTGTCCAGACGTCGCCGACTAGCAGTTGCCATAGAAACGTCCATCAATTGAAGAGCGTCTTTGGTGACTGTGGACGGAGGGAGGAGGGGGGGGGGGGGGGTGGATGTTGAGCGGCCACTTCCCTTCATGTGCTGGGAGATTGAGTTACAGTGGGAATCTGACACCCTGATACACACTCCCACACACACACGGGGGTAATGCCCGGGCTAGAATAGCCCCTTTTCACAGAGGACAAATACAAGTCACTCAGCAGTACTATAGGGGTCTGCTGCTCTCGTATCAGGGCACTGGTAGTAGACTTGTGATTGCTTGTTGAGGGAAGTTTAGTTTAGTCTACCTGTCACCTGCCAGAAATAGGGCTAGGACACCAGCCTTAATGGATGACCTTGAAGTAAATTGTTACACAAAATATCATTTTGTGTAACATTTTTTTAAAAAAAAAAATTTGTGTAACCCACAAAATATAAATCACAAACAAGATTTTAACAACATCAAAATTACAATGAATTCTTATAAATTCCTCTTCGCAACACAGCAGAGCTTGGTCTGAATGGCAGGTCAACAGAAAGCCCTGAAAGATGTTCGGGTCGGCCTACCGTAGCCCAGGGCTCAGTACTAGACTCAGTCTATTAACGAGAGACCTGAGAGATGTTAGGGTCGGCCTACCGTAGCCCAGGACTGTGTACTAGACTGTCTATTAACGAGAGACCTGAGAGATGTTCGGGTCGGCCTACCGTAGCCCAGGTCTGTGTACTAGACTCTGTCTATTAACGAGAGACCTGAGAGATGTTCGGGTCGGCCTACCGTAGCCCAGGGCTGTGTACTAGACTGTCTATTAACGAGAGACCTGAGAGATGTTTGGGTCGGCCTACCCTAGCTCAGGACTGTGTGGTCTATTAACGAGCATGTTGGTTCCCCCAACTTCTAATGAATATTTCATGAAAACGTTCATATTTGCAAGCATGACATCATACACATCATGTCATGCTGGTAAAGCATGTGCCTCTGGAAAAATAGAAACACATAAGGCAGATATATCTGCCAAAAGTACCGCAACGAAAGGCCCAAATAGCTTTTCGGAGCCTGATGCACCACAGGGACACAGCTGAGGGATCCCCTCTTCGTTGCGTCGAACGGAACGCGATGGGTGCACCGGAGACCGTGGGCGCAATCACGCCTCGTTCACACTACATGTGTTTGTCGACGGAGGGGGGCTTTTTGACGTATCCATGTGTTTTCCCGGGTTGTATTACAAACGCGATTTCATTAGACAGTGTTTTTATGTATATATACAAAACGCGATCTGTTTGGCCGTCGGATCAAAGGCTGCCTGAAAAGTTGAAAAATTTGACGGATCTCATTGACTTTGCATGGGATCCTCTCGAAATGCATTGTGGTTCTGTCCGTTCTGTCGGCTCCGTGGCCTGCTTCAAAAAGTTGAGAACTTTAAACGTTTCAGGCAGCGACGGATCCATCGGCCAATAAGATGATGGTTATGCAAATACACTCCACGCGACGACTGGAACCATTTAGCAATAACAAGCAGGAAGAAGCAGGAAAAATCCGGCCGTTATATTTTTTTTAAAGAAATGTGGAATCGATAGGATTGTTTTTAGTCTGCAGTTTGTATCATCTTTTGTATTTATATCCACACATCGGCTTTGTAGTGGGAAGCGATCCACAAAGACTAGTCCCCTATATGTCAGACACGCCCTCTGTCATCCGTTGACGGACGCATGCAATGTGACGACGCATTCACACTGCCCCCGTCCGTCGACGGATGGGGTCTTTTTGACGTATCCATGTGTTTCCCCCGGGTTCTATTACAAAGACGATTTCATTGGACAGTGTACTTGCGTATATATTTGCATAACACGATCCGATTGGCCGAAGGTTCCGTCGCTGCATGAAAAGTTGAACATTTTTCAACTTTTGACGTAAGCCACAGTAACGAGAGAACGGATGGACCCACAATGCATTTCGAGAGCGTCCCATGCAAAGTCAATGAGATCCGTCGACGGACGGAGGTAGTGTGATTATACCCTAAATGCGGCGTAAAACTGATGCATCCGAGGACGACCGCCGCAGCGAATGCAGGGTTGCATTGTTACATCTCAGGACGATCAAAGCGCGGTGCATGCAGCAGGCAGGGCTCACACCAATAGGATGAATAAGATAGATTAACTGGAGGAAACGGGCGACAGGATGCTCCTAAAAGCTCAGATCCCCCCAAAAGCGATAGAGCCGCGGTTAAATCTATTGTCGACGAGGTGACCGAGTTGCAATACAATCCTGCACACATTTTAATTGAAAAGCCATGTAAACACTTACCTACGCGGAGAACAGGTGTCCCTACAGCGACGGTTGGTTTTCCTTAGGTGTAGTTAAGTGCTGATTATGGACACACGTTCACAGACTATGCAGACGCTTCGACGCCGTCGTGAACGTTTATGGTTCTTCGTTGGGTTTTAGTAAGCGGACCAATCACAGCCCTTGCTGATGAGTCGCCTCAACGGAAGGTTCCGATTTTTGGGAGGCACTCCTCCGGCCCTTGCGGTAGACCCAACAAGGGTCCGCAAGGACGTAAGGGGTCCGTAACCCCCTAGCGTTGCATGAACATGGAACCATAAAGAGCCCTTTATAGTCCTCCATAAAGTGCTGTACGTAGACAAAGAAAGCCATCTCCGTCGACGGAGAGCCTGTCGCTGAGCCGCTCCGTAGCTCTACGTGCACATCCAATTTTTTTAAACTATCCGTCGATGCTTACGGAGATGGATGGAGACGGCAAGGGCTGTGATTGGTCCTCTCACAAAATCTTTTTCGGAATCCCTTTTACCGGTTTCACTTTCGCACCTCATTTACTTTGTACAGTAAGGACTAATAAAGCACCGAATTAGATTTGAAAACCTTTGGAAGTAAATTTTCAACACAGTTTACATGTTTAGTAGTCAGCATCTAAGATGATTTGGGCGGCGAATTGCATCGCGTATGCGACATCCCGACGGAGAACTGCCGATGTTCGAAGGGTCTCCGTAGTTACGGAGTCCGATTACGGATTAAGGATACGGAGTAGCATACTTCTACACCTTCTACACCCAAGTGTAGTAATTATCATTACTACACTCATTTTTCTCTTAAAGTTTGCTACCGTTTATACATTTTTTCCATACTTTACAAAATGTTATGTGATATGTAAGGGATAATGTATTGAACGCCAGTCATTATCGGGAAAATAAGCGCCGACAGGGCGAACAGGACACCGACGCGAAGCGGAAGTGTCTCGATTCGCCCTGAAGGGGGTTAATTTCGATAATGATCGGCGATGTTCTATACATTATCCCGCTTATTACACATGTAAACATAACACTGATAACACGGCTACTTGCCAAAATGAAAAAATAACCTCACACGGTGTGTTTCTTTACAATTTATTTGTTATTGCCATTCGTAGAGTTGATCAGCAGAGAAATAGTCAGTCAAAGACGTGAACGTTGCTTAGCAACCTAATACGCTGGAGTTGATAAGTTACCAGAAGACTTGCGGAGTGATATGAAAGACGTGAATCAGGAAGGCCCATGCAAGGGAAGGGAACGGAGCATTCTATAGCATTGAGAAGAGCTATGTTATAAATATATGTTGCACATATCGTATGCATCCCACGGTTACCATGGAGCAATTTTCTCTGTGTACTTTGCATAATTTTTGTGTACATCAATACATATGCTTATTATTAAACCTCAGGCTTTCCAGATTAGAACGACGGGTCCAGACCCCAAAGCCCCCCAGAGCCCCCTAGCCCCCTTCTCGCAAGCGGAGGGTGGGGGGGGGAAGGGCTGTTGTTAGGGGGCAGAGTGTGGCGGCGGGAAGTACGAGAAAGCGCCAGGGATGCGATGTGCGGGCGTGGCTCTGGGAACAGACGTGGGCGGGGGGGAGCTGGGTAGGGCTGTTGTGAGGGGGCGGAAGGGCTGTGGCAGAGGGACGCCATTCAAGTACGAGAAAGCGCCAGTGAGCTGCTGCGGGGGCTTGGTTCTGGGCACAGACGTGGGCGGGGGGGGGCTGGGTAGGGCTGTTGTGAGGGGGCGGAAGGGCTGTGGCGGCGGGACGGCATTCAAGTACGAGTAAGCGCCAGTGAACTGCTGCGGGGGCTTGGTTCTGGGTGCAGGCGTGGGTTTCACCACAGGAGTGGGCATTACCACAGGCGTGGGATTCACCACAGGCTTGGGTTTCACCACAGGCTTGGGTTTCACCACAGGCTTGGGTTTCACCACAGGCGTGGGATTCACCACAGGCTTGGGTTTCACCACAGGCGTGGGTATTACCACAGGCGTGGGTATTGCCACAGGCGTGGGTATTACCACAGGCGTGGGTATTGCCACAGGCGTGGGTATTGCCACAGGCGTGGGTATCGCCACAGGCGTGGGTATCACCACAGGCGTCGGTTTCACCACAGGCGTGGGTATTACCACAGGCGTGGGTATTGCCACAGGCGTGGGTATTGCCACAGGCGTGGGTATTACCACAGGCGTGGGTATCGCCACAGGCGTGGGTATCGCCACAGGCGTGGGTATCACCACAGGCGTGGGTATCGCCACAGGCGTTGGTATCGCCACAGGCGTGGGTATCGCCACAGGCGTGGGTATCGCCACAGGCGTGGGTATCGCCACAGGCGTGGGTATCGCCACAGGCGTGGGTATCGCCACAGGCGTCGGTATCACCACAGGCTTGGGTTTCACCACAGGCGTGGGATTCACCACAGGCGTGGGTATTACCACAGGCGTGGGTTTCACCACAGGCGTGGGTATCACCACAGGCGTGGGTATCACCACAGGCGTCGGTTTCACCACAGGCGTGGGTATTACCACAGGCGTGGGTATTGCCACAGGCGTGGGTATTGCCACAGGCGTGGGTATTGCCACAGGCGTGGGTATCGCCACAGGCGTGGGTATCGCCACAGGCGTGGGTATCGCCACAGGCGTTGGTATCGCCACAGGCGTGGGTATCGCCACAGGCGTGGGTATCGCCACAGGCGTCGGTATCACCACAGGCGTCGGTTTCACCACAGGCGTCGGTATCGCCACAGGCGTGGGTATCGCCACAGGCGTGGGTATCGCCACAGGCGTGTGTATCGCCACAGGCGTCGGTTTCGCCACAGGCGTGGGTATCACCACAGGCGTGGGTATCACCACAGGCGTCGGTTTCACCACAGGCGTGGGTATTGCCACAGGCGTGGGTATCGCCACAGGCGTGGGTATCGCCACAGGCGTGGGTATCGCCACAGGCGTCGGTTTCGCCACAGGCGTGGGTATTGCCACAGGCGTGGGTATCGCCACAGGCGTGGGTATCACCACAGGCGTGGGTATCACCACAGGCGTCGGTTTCACCACAGGCGTGGGTATTACCACAGGCGTGGGTTTCACCACAGGCGTGGATATCACCACAGGCGTGGGTATCACCACAGGTGTGGGTATTACCACCGGTGCGGCGGCGACGGCGATCAGTAACCTGGACCACAAGTTGTCCGCAGCCTTCTCCTTGTACGTGAGCAGGAACTCCGGGTAGATCTGAGGCCGGTCGAAGACGACAAAGATGGAGGGTGAGTGGATGTCGTTGGCGCAGCTGTCATAGAAGAGGGTGTCCCCGCCGTCCTTGGAGGGCGGGCGCACGTAGCCGGCCTCGCCCTGGGTGTGGTGACCCACCAGCACCCGGGACACGAACATGGAGTGGACCGTCGAGGTGTACCCGGTGTATTTGTGGGAGTAGCTGGCATCCCGGGCAAAGTAACTGCCTGGGGATGGGGAGAGAGACGAGGAGAGGAGGGGAGACAGAGGAGAGGGGAGAAGGGAAGAGGAGTGGAGACCGAGGTGGAGATAGAGGAGAAGAAAGAGAGGAGGAGAAAGAGGAGAGGAGGAGGAAGAGTGACAAGAGTGTCAGTTGTTAAAGTAGTAGTCTGTAGGATTTAGTGGCATCTAGAGGTGAGGTTGCAGATTGCAACCAACCGAATATCACCCCTCCATCACCTTTCCCTTTCAAAAGACATGGTAGGTATTGACCAGCTTTAGCTCATAGTTTGATATCGGAGTATGGCAGCGATTATGATTTAACATTTTAAACCTAAATTCTAAATTCTGGAGCAGTTTGTCCGTCCTAGGCTACTGTAGAAGCATCGCCGTCTCCACGGCATGGGCTCATTGTCAAATTAACAACGATATTTTTTTATGGGCTATACAATAACTAAAACACACTTATGAATATAAAATCTTTGCCAAGTCTGTTCTGCTAGATGCCCCTCATCGTACACACTGCACCTTTAAGTCCTGCAGCGTTGTCGTAACAGTTAGCTCACCCTTGCCGTAGAAGGTCCCGTGGGTTCCACAGATCCGCCAGTCAAAGTTCGAACAGCAGATGGCGTTGATGAACTTGGAGTCTGTGCCGTGGAACAGCTTCCTCTCAGCCACACTACGGCCCCCATTCCTTTTCTTCATTTGTTCCCTTTGCCTTTTAAAAAAACAAGATAAAAAAAAGGTTCAAATTACAGTGGATCATTATTTGCGTTTTCGTTATAAAAACTCACTTTTTTTATACTGTTATAAAGCGTTGCAAAAAATACCGATAACGTTATAAAGATAAGATAATGTTATAACGTAAGATAACGTTATAAAAGCATGATCCAACCGATAATGCAAAGTTTAAAAAAAGCGTTATCGTTTTGAGTCCCTTGTGTCTGCCATTCTACGGCTTTTCCGACCAACTGACGTACAACTGAAATTGGTCCCAGAGACACTTGTTCTGAATTCTCTCGATCTTCACGATGTCAAAGGCGGTCATCGTCTGACGAAACAGCGTCTCCACCTCCTTGTATTCTGTTGATGAATCTTGCAGCAGTACTTTCTACCAGAGACAGAGGAGAGAACTCTTAATTTACCCTTGAGGACAGTTAGAACAACCCAAAGGTTGTTAAATACTATTTACTAATCTTTTTAAATACATCCTAACTGTATTAATCACCAGGATATCATCACCATCAATACTGGATACAAATCGGAATACAGTTAACAACATCTCTCTAATAATGAATAAAATATTCTAAAAGCACATGGAATTTATGATCTCGACCTAAAAAGGCAGGCAATGTTCTTGCATGTAACCCTTCTATGTAACCCTATAAAAAGGATTATAATTACCTTGTATCCAATATCAGGAACCTGGGTCTTGTCCCAGTGTCTGGGAAAAGCTTGGACATTTGGTGGACCATTTGGAGGCCTTTTACTGAAATAAAAAAATAACACTAACTTCATCTGAAGCGTAATAGAAAGGACCCGTTCTGTGTCTATTTTATGGGCAGTGGTCCAAAGTGCCCGATGTAAAAGTGGGTGTCTCACTGAAATATGAGGATCAATGTTAGGACAGAGGTGTGACGGCAGATCTGGCGATACAAAGTTGCCTGACTGGAGCAATCACTCTTCACCAGTAGGAGCGAGATTCTTCTTTGTCGGGAAGAAGGATGGCTCGCTTCGTCCCTGTATCAACTACCGAACGATATCACGGTAAATAACCAAACGATATCACGGTAAAAAACAGGTATCCCTAGGCCCTCATTAGTTCCGCCTTCGTTCCCCTCCACGGAGCCGTGGTTTTCACCAAATTAGATCTGCGCAACGCATACCACTTGGTCCTTATCCGGGAGGGAGACGAGTGAAAGACCACGTTAAACACTAGGGGTGTGCATTGGCACTGCCCTCACGATTTGATTAAGATTCACCAGGTAACGATTATATTCAATTCGATTCTACGATGCATTGCGATGCATTGCGATGCATCAAAATTCTACTGCACACAATAAGGCAAATTTGTCACTTCAATTATGACGTCGGCAACCGCGAGCTCGTGGCCGTCAAGCTCGCCTTGGAGGAGTGGCGACATTGGCTGAAGGGCACGGAGCACATTTATAGTTTGGACCGTCCACCGCAACCTGGCTTATATTCAGTCTGCTAGGAGATTGAATTCTCGACAGGCCAGGTGGGCCTTATTCTTTGGTTGTTTCAATTTCTCCCTCACCCACCGTCCCGGGTCCCAGAACGTTAAGCCGGTTGCCCTGTCCCGCCTGTACTCCCCCGAGGACCCCTGTACTGATCCCGAAACCATCCTGCCCCCCGCTTGTCAGATCGCCACACTCACACTCAGTCCGCGGTACGCCTCGCGCAGAGACAGCAGCCAGGCCCCGGCCCCCAAATCTCTTGTTCGTCCCGGACGCTGTACGGTCCAGGGTACTGGTCAGGGTCCATTCCTCCAAGCTCACCTGCCACCCAGGAATCGCCCGCACTTTGGACTTCATCCGCTGCCGATTTGTTGGTCTACCATGGACGCAGACGTCCGTGCGTTTATTGTCGATCATTGTCGGCGCCCGGAATAAGACCTCGACCCGTCCCCGTTCCGGTCTGCCTCGGCCCCTACCCATTCCTAGCCGTGGTCATACATCGCCCTGGACTTCGACACCGGTCTGCCCGCGTCCGAGGGCAACACCACCATCCTCACCGTGATCAAACTTTTCTCCAAGGCCGCGCACTTCGTCGCTCTTCGTCGCTCTTCGTCGCTCTTCCCAAGCTTCCCTCCTCAAGACAGCCAGCAGATCTCCTGGTCAGGCACGTGTTCCGCCTTTATGGCATCCCTGCGGACATCGTTTCCCCAGTCCCCAGTTCACCTCTCACGTGTGGCATGCGTTCTGCGCGCCTCTAGGGGCCACACCCAGCCTTTCCTCCGGGTTCCACCCCCAGTCCAATAGACAATCAGAGCGGGCAAACAAGGAGATGTAGGCAGCGCTCCACGGTACCTCCCACGCCAGTCCCTCCTCCTGGAACTCTCAGCTTCTCAGAGTATGCCGACAATACGCTAGTCAACGCATCCTCCGGCTTATCCCCGTTCATGGCCTCACTGGGCTACCAACCACCCCTGTTCCCCAAATTGGAGGTCGAGATCTCAGTCCCGTCGGTCCAGGTCCACATGCGCAGGTGCCAGTGCCCTTGGAAGCGCACACGCGCTGCGCTTCCCTGCGCATCCTCCCTCTCCCAATGGCAAGTCAATAAGCGCCGTCTACCTGCCCCCCAGTACGCTCCCGGACAGAGGGTGTGGCTTCGGGCATGGGACCTTCCCTTGAAGGGAGTTCCTCCCAAACTCTTCCCCTGTTTCATCGACCTGTTTGAGATCAAGACTATTATCAACCCCTGTGCTGACTTCCCCCATCCCTCCGTGTACATCCGACCTTCCACGTCTCCCAGGTCAAGCCCGTCTCCACCAGCCCGTTGTCTCTCCCCGCTCCGCCCCCACTCCACCCATCTGGAGGTACAACGCCACGGCCGGGGGTCACCAATACCTCGTCGACTGGGAGGGGTATGGTCCTGAGGAGCGCTCCTGGGTTCCCCGGAGTCGTATTCTGGATGCCTCGCTCATCCGGGACTTCCATCGGGATCACCCGTCTGTTGTTGGGCGTCCACCGAGAGGCGTCTGTCGAACCGTACCGCTTGCTTCGCCCCAGCTTGTCACCTACCCCGTGACCCAATAAACCCTGTTTCCTTTTACCCCGTCTCTGCCTCCCTGTGTCCAGCGCTTGGGTCCCCTCGCCCCGTTCCTTGACAGCCAAAGTTCCTTTCCCCCAATTCCATATCAACCATGGCTGAGGTAACCCCTTCTACGAGTCTCATTGTGGAAATATCAGAGACAGAGTCCGACTCAACAGCAGAACGGTTATCCAAATCAAATAACAAAGACACTTGCGTTACAGTGTGTGTAATCACACACACACACACACACACACACACACACACACACACACACACACACACACACACACACACACACACACACACACACACACACACACACACGTGGCGCTCGCACGGTCGTATCTCATTGATGGGCCGCAAAATACGTGAACGCGGCCGCCGCGCTGCAAATCAGAAATCAAATTTTCATGCCGGTTTTCTCGGCAGCAAATTCTGCCGCAGCAAAGCGTCTCTACATTCACTTTGAATGGGATCGTGCCGCGTGTCAACTTTTTGCATCTTTTGGTGTGAACGCAGGGTAAAAGCAAACAGAGAGGCAGTCCGTCCTCCAGGTGGAACACACCTTGTCCTGTCGTCCTGCACGTCGGCGGAGGACCGGAACCGAGGCCGTCGCCTCACCCTCCTCTTGGTGCCGTATCTCTTATTGGTCTGAATCATGTCTGCAAAATGCAAAGGAATACAAATCTTATGATGCTACGTTTCAATTGAGTCATCCAGCAGACGCTGTCTGAAGCGACTCACAGAGAGTTCACATAACAGATCATTAATAAAGGGTTGAGTTGTTACCGGAAGGTTGCTAGTTTGATCCCTAGCTCCTCCTAGCTTAGTTTCGAGGTGTCCATGAGCAAGACACCTCAGCCTAACCTCTCCTGACGAGTGTGTGTGGTTGTATTTTCGCTTACTCGCTTTGGATGAAAGCATCTGCTAAATGCCCTAAATGTTAATGTGTTAATGTCAAACCCCAATGAGCTTGGGGTTTGAACCAGCAACCTTTTCTGCCCAGGGGTTGAAACTCCCTAGCAACGTCATCAGCGTCGTATGACAATCTATACCAGCTCATGGGGTGTACACCGATAGGTGGGTCGGGGCTGGGGGGGTAACGGTGGCCTCACCCTGGAGGCTGAGTGTGTAGGTCTGGGACCCTGCGGTGAACCACACCACCTCCTGGGGGTTCTTCTGGAACTTCTGCTCCAGCTCTGTGCTGCTGTTGGGCTGGAGAGAGCGAGCGGGCAAATGAACACACGCCGCACACACATACAGTAAACATGAGTAATTCAGTTATTCAAATAAATATTTAAGCACAATTGATGGCATATTTCTACTCTGCCACCAATAATCTACCCTGCCCCCCCTAGCAGGTGCTTTAAACTTAACGTTAACAAACCACAAACTAACTATCGGCTGGATTATTACGTTTGCGGATGTGAGCCGAGTCAGGCTGGCACCGCTTTGAGATGGTGCTGAACTCACTGGTGAATCGTACTGGTTCCAGTTCCCATCCTCTTCCTCCCAGTACCAGAGCCACTCGGTGGTGAGTAGGAAGGTGGGCTGGAGGACTGAGGAGATGGAGGAGAGACGCCTGACCTTCTGGAATCCACGCGTCATTGTCTCAAACCACACCGCTTCTCCATCCACCATGCTGCAGGAAACATCACACACCTTTGACCCTCAGTATGTGGGATTAGAGATCACAACTGCAGCATAGAAACACAACACAACATATGCTCAACCAATTCAATTATGAAATATACATAGACAACATTTTTGGGACACTAGAAATCAACCGGAGCAAACTGAGGTTTCAAACTGGGATTAAACAGAGTAGGTTTATTTTAACTAAATCGGTTTCGAAAATGAGATTAAACAGAGTAGTAGACTCATTTCAACAAAAAAGGGTTTCAATCTGGGATAAAACAGACTAGAGAAATTTAAACCAAAACGATTTTAAACTGGTGTTAAATCGAGTAGGCTTATTGAAACGAAAGAGGTTTAAAACAGGTATTAACCGAGTAGGCTAATTCAAACACAAAGGGTTTCAAACTTGGATTTAACGGACTAGGCAAATATAAACCAAAAGAGTTTCAAATTTAGATTAAACGGAGTAGGCTAATTTAAACCAAAGTGTTTTGACTAGAGATGCAAGAGCAGTGCCAGGTCTGCTTGTAAGCCTCCTCATCCTATCAGCACCTTCAGTTCTATATGCTGTCGTGTGTGTCACGCCCAGCTTTGCCGTGCTGGATGTGCCTCTCTACCTGCCTTGCTTTGCGTGTCATGATCATCCGTGTTCCGTGTCCGTGTTCCTTCTATCGCCACTAGGGGGAGCTGTCTCTATGGGCCGTGCCAGGCTAATGACTGGGCTGATTGAGCTGGTGATAAAAGACGCCTTTCCCGTCGGCTTGGGGTCTCTCACTACTGCTATGGCCTGACGGGGAAGGGCTGGCTGCAGCTTCGCTCCTCATCTTTACCTCACTTTGCTTTATATTACATCTACTGATATGCACTACACTTTTGGTTTGGCTTCCCCTTACTGATAAGGTTTTGCATTTAGCACTTTAAATAAATAATTGTTCAATCTTTATAATCAGCGTGGCCTCCCTTTGTTATGTCAGCTCTACTCGAGCCATGTGGTCCTGACCTAATGGGGGCTCGTCCAGCCGTATTGTAACCCTGAATTTGGTGGTAATTTGGTAGGTTTACTCTAATTCCCACTCAACAGCTGAGTGCGGTGTAGTCACGTGATCGGCGATTAATTTTTGTGATTGAAGTCGGGGTAGGCGTAGTTTGGGTCTACCGGCTTCTGAGCGCCGATTGTTTGATTTGGGGAGATCAGCGCTGGTTATCCGTTGGCCACATATTGTTTTTGTTTGTTTTTTTAAAGGGGGAATGCTTTTCTCGTAGTGGAGCGACCAGTCATTTGGAGCCATTGTCATCCCCATTCTAGAGCGCTTCCGCGCTGGGTTTGTAGGCTGCCGTGTCACTGTTTCTGGGCCAGGGCACCGCTGTGGAGAACCGACCGCATTGGCTTCTGTCGGGACAGTACGGGCTTCAGCAGCGTTTGGTGAGGAAATGATGTAATCATCCTGGTCCTTGGACTCAGTGCGAAGATAGGTTATAGTAGTGGGGGTAAATGTTTAGGGGGAGGGCTCTTGGTCTGCTCTTCTGCGTGATTTGATTTCACTTTGCGGTTAGATTATTGGATAAATAGTGGAAGTCCGATGGTTAGTTCTGCTTTTGGATTGTGTACATTGATCATGTGATTGGATAATTTGTGAGCTTGTATAATGAGTGGTTATGATGACTTTTTGGCTGCTCCATCAGAGAGTTTATTGGTAGCGTTGACAAAGGAGCAGTTGTTTTGTATAGCAGATTATTATGTGATTGAGGTGACCATTTCAAAGAGGTCTAATAAAGATCAGTTAGTGGATTTCCTTCGGGAGCAACGGGTATTGTCTGGGGGTACACGAGCCAACGCCATTGACGGTGCCTGACCAACCATTGTCCAACATGAGTCAACTAACGTTTGATGAGCAAAAATAACTTTTGCAAATGTAGTTAGAACTAGAGATGCACCGATTGCAAAATTCTTGGCCGATACCGATTTCCGGTTTTTAAGGAGGTCTGACCTGCCAAAACCGGTTTTTCCGATACCGATTTTCTAAGAAATAATTATAATCATATAATATGTTGATAGGTTTTCAATGTAGTGAGTCCCCGGGACCCACAGGTGGCGAGTTGGGTGGGTCCCTGAGAAATTCAATGGGTCCCGACTCCCCAGTTTAAAAAATGTGTTTCTTTTTTATTATTATTCTATTTCTTAAAGAGCCCATGCCATTAAAATCACATTTTTCCTGTTGTTTGTTAAATAACATAGGTCTGAATAAGTTTGTGAGCTGTGGTAAGTTTGAAATCTATGCAGTGTGTCTGCTGAATGCAATAGGCAATGAAAGGAAAAAGGCAGAAGAAATGAGCCAATCTGGATAAGGTGACACTGTGACGTAGCGTTGTCAAACTATTATTCATGGCCCTGCCCACTTGGTTGGTTCGTAACCACCCACAAGAATTCTGAAGGAGTCGTGATTGAGCTAGTGCTAAATGCTAATACGTGTATGGTAGTTGCTTAGTTCGTAGTAACAGGCTAGTTACAGAATTTTGAATGCAATGGCAGAACGACATTGAAGTACATGAACTGCGACATGCTGCCTGCCGCCGGTTGCCGCGGCGCGAGGCACCACCGCCGCGAAGCACCACCGCCCGGCAGCGGGCAGCCGGGCGGTGGTGCCTTGCGCCGGCAGCAGGCAGCAGGCAGCGCGCGGTTCTGTCTACTACAGATTGATGTGGAAGTGGAAGAACCAGAGACGTCGGAGAACCCGACGAAGTCCTTTGTGATTCATTATATCGTCTGGACGTGCACACAGCTTTTGGCCGTGATAATATGTATTATTTGATATAGATATCTATGTATTATATGATATTATTTAGATATAGAGCTCCAGGACTGTAACGCAAGTGTTGTACACTTCCTTGTTATTTGGATAACCGTTCTGCTGTTGGTGTGATGGCGCATAACACGTCGGACTCTCGTCTCTGGTATTTCTACAACGAGACTCGTAGTGGGGGTTATCTCAGCCATGGTTGAGAATGAATTGGGGGAAAGGAACATTGGCTTTGACTCCCTGAAGTAGGCATGAACCACAACATGGAGGAGAAAGGGATTGTTGACCGCGGTCGTCTCCCGCCGGAGCCTCGCTGCCGATGGACCACCGCTTCAGGAGGCGGTGATTAGCGCTGACCGCTGCCGAGGCGGCGGGAAGCAGGGCTCAAGCGGGATACATTCGCGGCCAACAATCCCCTTCTCCTCCATGTCGTGGTTCATGTACTTCAGGGAGTCAAAGCCAAAGTTCCTTTCCCCCAATTCATTCTCAACCATGGCTGAGATAACCCCCACTACGAGTCTCGTTGTAGAAATACCAGAGACGAGAGTCCGACGTGTTGTTTAGATCCTAATAACAACTCCAGCAGCGTTACAGTCCTGGGGCTCTACATCTAAATAATATCATATAATACATAGATATCTATATCAAATAATACATATTATCACGGCCAAAACCTGTGTGCAGACGATATAATGAATCGCAAAGGACTTCGTCGGGTTCTCCGACGTCTCTGGTTCTTCCACTTCCACATCAATCTGAAGAAGACGCGGTCGTTTGATCGTCTGGAGGTTCACACAGCTTTTGGCCGTGATAATATTTATTATGATATAGATATCTATGTATAAAATGGGTTTCTAAGAGCCATTGCGATACATCCACCGTAAACAGAGCGCATGGTACCGTGGCTACAAGCTGCTCAGGGCCAGGTGATAATATATATTATAGATTATATGATATAGATATGCATAATATGGGTTTATAAGAGCCATTGCGATACATCCACCGTAAACAGAGCGCATGCAGGGCCAGGTGATAATATACATCATATATTATATTATATTATATAGATATCTATGTATAATATGGGTTTCTACGAGCCATTGCGATACATCCACCGTCAACAGAGCGGCGAGCGCATGGTACTGTGGCTACAAGCTGCTCAGGGCCACACCCCCACCCCCCTCCTTGACCTGCCTTGACACGCCCACCGTAACCAGAGCGCATTGTACTGTGGCTACAAGCTGCTCAGGGCCACACCCCCACCCCCCTCCTTGACCTGCCTTGACACGCCCACCGAAACAGCGCGTTTGGGGGAAGCTCAATGTGCGACTGGTTTGGAGTGGCTGTAACTCTGCACCACGGCTGAATTTCGGGGACGTCTTTGAATACTGTGTTTGTAGCCAACTAATACCTATATTAAAGCATCCATAAATAGCATGGCATGGGATCTTTAAATGAAATTAATAGTGTTAAACTCAATACATGAAATTGTCATCTGAAAAGCGCAGCCATTTGTATGTGGTGAGCCACTGCTTCAGACAAGTTCGCTTTTTTTGGGAGGAACATGTAGAAGGTTGAGGCACTTCTTCTGCAGTGGGCTCATCAGGTTCAGTAGAGGGGGAGGCAGAAGTAGGTACAGGCAATGTTGAGGTACTCTCTCTAGGCTGATCAGAGTCAGGGAGGAGTGCAGAGGTAGTGGGGACAGAAAATGCAGCTGCAATAGTTTGCTGACCTGCAATACGTTTAATCTTTTTCTTTGGTGGTATTTTTGCGTTCTCTCTTCTCTGCCTGTTTCTCGAGAAAAACGGGATCTCGTTGGATGCGCGATGTATGCGCAGGCGCCGTTTGGGCATAACAATATGGCGGCTGCCGTTCAATGTAGTTTTCATCACCACCACCGGATTATGTTTCATTTATTTCATTACAGCACGTCCCCTAAACGTTACAACATAATCGACACGAATGAGCACAGCATCGAGCAGTGGAAACGTGGGTTTATTTACTATGAAGTTCGTATTTTTAATTGTTGAAATGAAATCAGCGGTGACGAGCTAGTTGTTTTGGTAGCGGCTAAATTAGCATGTCGCGATACTTTGTACATGGGATCACGTCTGCGCCGAGTAGATGCGCAGAGGGTTGAAACAGCGCTTGTCCGGTCTGCTCCAAGAAGGTTTCTTTGGCCAGTTACTGTGATTAAACACGAGTTGTTTAATGTTCACAATGTATCGTTTTTCATGGGGAAAATGAGATGCGTCCCCGGGACGCATGGATAGTGAGTTTAGTGCGTCCTTTCAGATTGTAATGCGTCTGGGTCGCAGGACTATGGGGTCAGAACAGTCTCATTAATAATGAATGCACAGAGAAGGATTCACAAATGTATTTTGTGATTTATATATAAATTACTCTCTTCCCACAAATACATTTCAATGCACACATAAATGGATATCGGTATGTATAAATGTAAAATAAATCCATAAACAAAAATAAGTTTCACAAACACATTTCTGATCCACACACAAATGTACCTTGTTGTAAATAAATGTAATATAAATCCATAAATATATTAATTAAAAAAATATTTGCAATTTTCATCACAATGTATTTGGATGTTGTAACATTTATATACAAACTGTTAAACTTGTATTTACAAGACGTTTTTCATTTGTGAACTTATTTGCATTTGTGCGTGAACTGGTCTGTATTTATGTGTGGATTTTTGAGACTCTCCTGACGTCGCTAGATTCACAAATGCATTTTTTTCAACAAGGAAGTCTCTGTAGCCAATCAGATGCCTCCCTCGTTTTCAGCCAATCACATGGCTGCAGTTCCGACCTCTGAGTCCAGCCTCCGAGCCTCCCGGTTCTCTGTCAAATGTCTACTCTATCGGAAAGAACATGGTTTTTTGAATGATCGTACATAACAATCTCTAGGTGGTGAAGAAGTAAATGCTGCGTCACGTATAGCTACACACTTTTTCCATCGTGATTGGCTGAAAACGAGGGAGGCATCTGATTGGCTACAGAGACTTCCTTGTTGAAAAAAATGCATTTGTGAATCTAGCGACGTCAGGAGAGTCTCAAAAATCCACACATAAATACAGACCAGTTCCCACACAAATGCAAGTAAGTTCACAAATGAAAAACGTCTTGTAAATACAAGTTTAACAGTTTGTATATAAATGTTACAACATCCAAATACATTGTGATGAAAATTGTGAATATTTTTTTAATTAATATATTTATGGATTTATATTACATTTATTTACAACAAGGTAAATTTGTGTGTGGATCAGAAATGTGTTTGTGAAACTTATTTTTGTTTATGGATTTATTTTACATTTATACATAACGATATCCATTTATGTGTGCATTGAAATGTATTTGTGGGAAGAGAGTAATTTATATATAAATCACAAAATACATTTGTGAATCCTTCTCTGTGCATTCATTATTAATGAGACTGTTCTGACCCCATACAGGACGCGTACCTAGCAACATGATCCCCCACGGCTTATTTTTGACTTGCAAGTAGAGATGTCCGATATTATCGGCCCACCGATATTATCGGCCCGATATTAGCATAAAAATGTAATATCTGTCAATATCGGTATCGGATTTTTTTTGCCTTAAAACCGATTTTTTTTAATTATTTTTTTTATAGCTCAAATAAATGTTTTCAAAATTGTGCAGTACAGTGCACATTGTAATTGACTCATATTTGTGCATTTATTCAATTAAGGTTATTGAGTTTTAGTTAAAGAAACATACTTCTATGTTGCACATAGTTTTTCAGGTACAATGTTTTATCATTTGTGAAGTCAAGTTTGCCCTATTTGTTGTGGGCATTGTCAAGATTATCTCAGGGAGAGTGTAATCCAAACTGTTGTCTGAGACCATTAAAAAAATAAAAATAAACATGGCACTTTTCCCTTAAATTAAGTTGAAGTATTTTTCTTATTTTGCACAGACAATGTTATCATTTGGAAAGCCTTGTTGCATTCAAGAATGCATCCAGTGGGGCATCACAATAACATTAAGCATGTTGTGTTAATTCCACAACAGGAGATAGGTAATGTTACCTAAATTAGGTTTGAGGAAAAATAACCCAAATATCGACATCGGTATCGGCTGATATCGGAATCGAAAATTTAGAGTTGGACAATATCGCATATCGGATATCGGCAAAAAAGCCAATATTGGACATCCCTACTTGCAAGCATTACAAACAGCGTGTTTTGGGTCGTCCTGGCACACAGTGAAATAAGTCAAAATCAGCGACATGTTTTCTTCCCGCGCTCTGGGCGCCTTGAGCTGCTACGCACCGCGCATGCGGGTGAGTTTGATCGGCCGAAAACCGGAAATTACGACAGTGACCGGCAGGTCACCGATTGTGGCCGATTGGATACAAAACCGGCTTTTTTAATCGGCGGCCGATTGATCGGTGCATCTCTAGTTAGAACATAAGAAATGGGTGGTGGTGCAAGAGTTAGAGCAGAGGAGGATCGAGGCTTTCGAAAGAGAGAAAGATCGACTGCTTGAGATGGAGCGGCTTAAGCATACCGAGCATGAACAAGAACAAGCTCGAGAGCTTGAGCGCACCAGGCTTAAGTTGGAAGCTGAGGGTAGAGGCAGTGCCGGCTAGCATTCAGGCTTGGGAAGTATGATCAAGTTCCTTCCAAAGTTCAATGAGCGTGATCCCGATGTTTTTTTTTCATTATTTGAAAATGTTGCTGAAAATCAAGATTGGAGTAGTGAGGATAATTCTCTGCTGTTACAGACTGTTCTAATTGGCCGCGCACAAGAAGCGTTTGTGGCTTTGTCTTTTGAAGAAAGGAGAAGTTATGAGAAAGTAAAAGAGGCTGTGCTGAAGTGCTATGAACTTGTTCCAGAAGCATATAGACAGCGTTTTCGCAATTGAAGAAAATTCGAAAGGCACACTCATTCGGAGGTAGCCAGGGAGCTCGCAAATCTTTTCAATCGCTGGCTCACTGCAGAGGGTGTTGTTGAATTTGATGGCTTGCGTAATTTAGTGATGTTGGAACAGTTCAAAAACATAGTGCCAGAACGCATTGTTACATATCTTAACGAGCATAAAGTGAAGACAGCAGCCAAGGCTGCTGTCCTTGCTGATGGCTATGTGTTGACTCATAAGGCAAGGCAAGGCAAGGCAACTTTATTTATATAGCACTTTTCATACACAAGGCAGACTCAAAGTGCTTCACATATAAACATTGTCATACAATAAAATAAAATAATAGATAAGTAAAAGAAAAACATATGCAAAGAGAAAAAGGCATTTTAGTATTAAAATAGAAAATAAAGGCAAAGTTAAAAAAGCTTTTTAGAAAGTGCAATGTATTTAAGATTTTAGCAGAAAGCTATAGCAAACATAAAAGTCTTCAGTCTTGTTTTAAAGGTGCTCAGAGTTGGGGCAAGTCTTAAATCCTCTGGGAGTTAATTCCAGCTATTTGTTGCATAGTAACTAAATCCTGCTTTCCCATGTTTTGTGTTTACTCTGGGGATAATTAACAGATTGGTCTCAGAGGATCTTAGTGGTCTAGAAGGCTGATGTAGTGGAAGCATATCAGTTAAATATTTTGGGCCTAAACCATGTAGGGATTTATAGGTTAGCAACATGATTTTAAAATCAATTCTCTGACCTACAGGAAGCCAATGTAACGATTTCAGAATTGGTGTAATATGATCAAATTTTTTGGTCTTTGTTAGAACTCTAGCAGCAGCATTCTGAACAAGCTGAAGCTTCCTCAGAGTTTGTTTTGGAAGACCTGTGAGGAGACCATTGCAGTAATCAAGCTTACTAGTGATAAAGGCATGTACAAGTTTTTGTAAGTCTTCGGTGGACATGAGCCCTCCAAGTCTTGCTACATTTTTAAGGTGATAATATGCCGATTTTGTAACTGATTTGATGTGACTGTCAAAATGTAAATCTGAATCCATGATAACCCCTAGATTTCTGGCTTTGATTGAGGTTTTCAGGGACAGAGAGTGAAGGTGTTGGGTTACTTTAAGCCTTTCCGTTTTAGAACCAAATACAATTATCTCTGTTTTGTCCTCATTTAGTTGAAGGAAATTTCGGCACATCCATTCCTTCACTTGCTCAATGCACTGGCACAGCAGATCTATGGGCCGATAGTCATTTGGTGATAGCGATACATAGATTTGCGTGTCATCAGCATAGCAATGATGGTCAATATTGTTATTTTGCATGATTTGCCCTAGTGGGAGCATGTAGATGTTGAATAAAGAGGGTCCTAAGATCGAACCTTGTGGGACTCCACATGTCACGTTGGTTGATTCTGATACAAAGTCGCCAATGGAAACAAAGTAGTTCCTATTTTGTAGGTAGGACCTGAACCAATTTAAGACAGTGCCTGAAAGCCCCACCCAGTTTTCTAACCTTTCCAGAAGTAATGTATGGTCTACAGTGTCGAATGCAGCACTGAGGTCAAGTAGCATTAGTATTGAGGTTTTGCCAGAGTCTGTGTTAAGACGGATGTCGTTTACAACTTTAATAAGGGCGGTCTCAGTGCTGTGCAGGGGTCGAAATCCTGATTGGAAGGTGTCATAGCAACCAGTTGATGCCAGGAAGTGATTTAGTTGCTGGAGGACAACTTTCTCAATGATTTTACTTATGAAGGGTAGATTTGATATTGGTCTGTAGTTGTTAATAATAGAGGCATCTAGGCTCCGCTTTTTTAAAAGGGGTTTAATAACTGCAGTTTTCAGAGCTTTTGGGAACTTGCCTGACTGGAGAGAGTTGTTAACTATCTGCAATATGTCTACTGCTAGGCAGTCGAAAACATTCTTAAAGAGGTTGGTAGGTATTAGGGATGGGACGAAATATCGTTTGGCGAAATATCGCGATACAAAACGTGACGATACGCATCGAGTTTGAAAAAAATGGATCGCGAAATGATGGCACTGCCACGTGATTTGTATAGTATATAAATATTTAGTTTGTGCGTTTGTGGGGCAGGCATGCAGTACCATCGGTTGGTCAAGCAGGGGAAAACTAAATGGAAAAAAAAATTCGGGAACGGTGCAGTGCGTCACGTCACAGTCAGGTCACAGCGCATGCGTTAGCAGCAACTACCTTGCCCTCAAACCGCCGGACAATGGAGTCGAATGAGGTCGAAATTGAGGACGCTCCGCCTGGATACAGGTCATTTGTCTGGCAGTATTTCGGCTTTCTCATTAAAAAAGACAAAGACGGCAATAGAGTAACTGACAAGACTAAGACTGTGTGTAAGCTATGCAATGCCGTCACTCCGTACACCACCTCCAACACGACAAACATGGGCCACCACCTTCAACGTCACCATAAAGATGTGAAGAAGGCCCCAGAGAAAACAAACCTACCGAAGGGACAACTGACCATGAAACAAGCACTGACACCAACTCTACCCCTGTCAAGTCCGCGTGCAAAACAGATAACCAGGCTCATTGGCGAGTTCATAGCGGACTATATGGCTCCATTTAACATTGTAGAGAACAGAAAATTCATCCAAATGTTCAAGGTGCTGGAGCCCAAGTTTAAGGTGCCATGCCGAGGACATTTTTCAGAGAAGGTTATTCCGGAAATTTACAATGAAACCAAACAAAGCGTGAAAGAGTGTCTCAAAAATGCCGACTGCATCGCCCTGACCACGACGGCTGGACGTCGCGTGCAACACAGAGTTATATCACCATCACGGCACAAGTCATCGACGAGAAATGGGAGAGTAAAAGCTTTGTGTTGCAAACTCGTGAGTTAAGTGAAAGTCATACTGGTGTTAACATAGCTCACGTGTTGAGAAATGCACTGAGAGAGTGGGAGCTAACGAGGCCACAAACAACCATCGCTTGTGTCACAGACAACGCAAGCAACATGGACATTGCAGTGAGAGAGAGCGGTCTCCATCCTCACATCAAGTGCTTGGCGCACGTTGTGAATCTGGCCAGTAAGCGAGGCTTGGCTGTATCCCGCGTCGCGCGCCTTCTTGGCCGTGTGCGAAGAGTAACTACATTCTTTCACAAGAGCACCACGGCCACCGCCGTCCTGGCCAACAAGCAAACCCAGTTGGAGCTGCCTCGGCATAAGCTCATCACCGATGTCCAGACCAGGTGGAATAGCACGTACGAAATGCTTGCGCGCTACCTGGAACAACAAGCAGCTGTTTCAGCAGCGCTCAGCAGCCCAGAAATCCGAAGGAATGCCAGAGAAATCGACACCCTGGATAACACTGATATATCAGATGTAGAAGACATAGTGAAACTGCTTAAGCCACTGAAGACAGCCACAACAGTTGTCTGTGATGAAAAAGAGCCCACTGTTTCACTTATAATGCCACTGAAGTACATGATCGAGCAAAGCATGTCACCAGACGAAAATGACACACAGACCATCGCCAACATGAAAAGCGCAATCCTACGCGACATCTCGGACCGGTATTCTGGGGACTGTAATGATATGCTGCAGGAGTGCACAGCGCTTGACCCATGATTCCGAAGCCTGTCCCATCTGAATAATGAACAACGCGAGTCCGTCTATGCCCGGATACGTGAAAAAGCTGCAGGACCTCATTTGCCACGCAACCAGGTAGACTAACTTTCATTAAAAAAAAGAGGTGTGCTGAGCGTGTGTGTAACTGTGTATGTGTAGGCTACAGCCTGAAAACGTATTTCTCATATCGATTGTTTTTTTTAAATTAGTCGATCCGAGGGAGGGAGAGAGAGAGAGAGTGTGTGTGACAGAGAGAGAGTGTGTGTGTGTGTGTGTGTGTGTGTGTGTGTGTGTGTGTGTGTGTGTGTGTGTGTGTGTGTGTGTGTGTGTGTGTGTGTGTGTGTGTGTGTGTGTGTGTGTGTGTGTGGGATTGAAAGACAAATGTTTGAGCTAGTTTTTCTATTTTATTTTTTTAGACCAGTGACACTGATGAAAGAACAACGAGGGCCAGTGCTTCAACACCAGGAGCAGCAGAGCAGGCCATGGTCGAGGTTGAGACGGCACAGGGAGCAGAGCCAGTAGAAGGAGAAAGGCAGATGCAGGATGTGACACAGCCTCCCCCACCAAAGAAGACAGCGCTAGAAGATCTCCTTGGGAGCTCCTACACTACTCTTGAGCCAGTGCAGTCCAGCAGAGGGATTGAAATGGAGATAGTCGCCTACAGAAATGGGATTCCTATCCCACTCAACAGTAGTCCACTTGAGTGGTGGAAAGTTAATGCATATGCTTACCCCATACTTGCCCCCCTTGCCAAAGCCTACCTTTGCATTCCTGCTACGTCAGTGCCCAGTGAACGGGTCTTTTCGACGGCAGGAGACATTGTGTGTGCTCAAAGATCACTAATTACACCAGAACATGTCGATATGTTAGTTTTTCTGAAGAAGAACCAGTCCTAGGCCAGGGCCATGACTTAAAAGAGGCTGAGCTAACGTAATGTAGGGTTAAGTGTTCTTGTTTGTGTTTGAAAGGTTGGGCCGTGTGTTTCCTAGTGTGCAACTAAAACAAAAATACATACGTTGTAATTACGCAGTAATAGTTTGTCTTTTTTGATATCGTATCGTGACATATCGTTTCGTGACCCTGGCATATCGAGGTGCATCGTATCGTGAGTTTAAGTGTATCGTCCCATCCCTAGTAGGTATAGTATCAAGGCAACAGGTGGATGGCTTTAGTTGTGTCACAGTTTCCACAAGATTTTGAGAGTCTATAACATTAAAGCATGCCATCCTTGCCACGTAATTTTTGCCTGAACAGGGTGGTAGTCCAACATTTTTGTTTGACGTGGAGATATTGATGGCGCGTCTGATACCTTCAATTTTATCAATATAAAAAGCTGCAAACTCATTGCATTTCTGCGTGGAATGGAGATCAGGTGGAATTTCTGTTGGGAGGTTGGTCAGTCTGTCAACAGTTGCAAATAGGGTTTTTGCATTATTAGTGTTGGTTTTAATGATATTGGAGAAAAATGTTTCTCTAGCATTTTTTAAGTCTAAATTGTAGGCACGGAGGCTCTCTTTATAGATATCATGGTGAATATGAAGTTTTGTTTTACGCCAGATGCGTTCAACCTTCCTGCATTCCTTTTTCTGTGCTGTTACAGAAGCAGCTTTTCTCCAGGGTGCCTTTTGCTTTCCAGAAATCGTTTTAACCTTATAAGGTGCAATGACATCTATGACTTTCAAAATTTTCAAATTAAAGTTTTCTACAAGATCATCAGCAGAACATGGGTTTAGAGGTGGTAGCAAGGAGATGGCCTTTTTAAAAAGTACATTAGAATCTTCATTGATATACCGTTTTTTGACAGTGTTTGATTTTGTCTGTATGTCGGGAATAAAAGATATGTTAAAGAAAACACAAAAGTGGTCAGACAAGGAAGGATCAGTCACAGAGAGATCAGAAACATTGAGGCCCTTTGTGATAACCAGGTCTAGAGTGTGCCCCTTACAATGAGTAGCCTCTTTCACATGTTGAGACAATTCAAATGTGTCCAAAATGGTAAAACGTTTTTTTTGCACACTTGTCATTCAAATCATCAGTATGAAAATTGAAGTCACCAGTTATAACTAGACAGTCAAATTCTGTGGAGATGCTAGACAATAATTCTGTGAATTCATCGAAAAAATTTGCAGAATATGTGGGTGGCCTGTAAATAATTAATAGGAGAACTCTGGGGGAGCATTTCAATACAGCACTAAGGTATTCGAACGATGGAAAATCACCAAATAACATCTGTTTCCCCTGAAATACATTTTTAAATATAGCAGCAACCCCTCCACCTCTTTTTCCAGATCTACATGCATCAAAAAAGTTATAGTCGGGAGGAGCTGTCTCTATCAGAACGGTTGCACTGTTATTTTGTTCCAGCCATGTTTCAGTTAAAAACATAAAATCCAGTTTGGAAGTGTTAATAAAATCATTAACTAAAAATGATTTGTTATTAAGAGACCTCACATTAAGTAGAGCCATCCTGATGGTTCTGTTGATAGGCTTTAAGGTTGTTTTTGGTTTGGAGGCAATAGATATGAGATTTGTGAGGTTAGCAGTGTGTCTAAGTTTCCCTTTGTTTACTCTCTTAGTGGTTACAGCATGAATGCGAAAGTTGCCCTGCTTTGACGTAGTCAACCTTGGGTTCAGCAGATTATGAGAAACTTCCTTTATACTGTGTCTATGGCTGAACCCTTTTTTGTCTCAGTAATACTCAGGAGTACTATCGGGGCGGGGGCGGGGCGCCGTCCTCCTGGGTGTTAGCAGTGTTAGCAGCCTGCGGCCATGACGTGGCGATGCTATCATTGACACAGATGCAAGTTTGATGCCAGCATGTTCCAGTTTCTTAAATTCGGCTGGAAAATCGCAAAGGGAGACATCGGAGCTGGAGTTGTTGTTGTGGCTATGGGAGAGATGAGGCTGGAGGTCATCATCGATGGGGGAATGCAGAGGAGGGGCGTGGCCGTTCCTCGCCAAGCCAGCATCAGCGATGGGGGAGGGCACAGTGTTGATGGCGTCGGGCGGGCTGTTGTCTCTCTTCAAGGTCTGTGGGCTGTCTGCTATCTGTGTGTCAGATAGTGGCAGAGTAGTTGTGTGGGGGAGGCTGTAGTCTCGCTTCTTCTCAACCTGTGCTCTGATTGTGGCCTGTGCGTCAGACCATGGCAAGATTGTGGCCTGTGCTTAAAGCGAGAAGAGTAGATTGTCCCTCAACAGTTTTGAGCCTAACTTGATAAGAATCAATTAGCCTATGTACGAGACTACTCGCAACAGTATGACAATCGGAGAGATGACCGCGACCACCGCAGAGATCACCAAGTGGTTCGTGGAAATGTGGGTCCTCCTGGAAGGTTGGATTCTGTGCCTCATAGCAGAACCAATAGCAAAAGTGGAGAAGACAATAAATGTAATTATTGTTGGCGATTGGGCCATTGGAAAATGGATTGTCCAGCTTTGCTTGCTCGCAGAAAGAGTAGGCTTACAGAAATTAATAGGGAAGTCAAGGACGTCGGCTGTGTAGCTTCGATTCCTGCTGCGCATTTGGGAAATGAACGAAAGGCAAATGTGTTTCAGTTGAAGGCTACGAAGACTGTTCACGAGCAGTCTAATGCACAGGATGTAAAGAGGATGGATGATAAACCTAAAGGAACAACCATGTCTAACTATGCTCCTTTCATTACAGAGGGGTTTGTGTCAATGATGGGAGATGATCGTATAGTGCCAGTAAAAATACTGCGTGACACAGGATCATCTGAGTTTTATATGTCAATCGTCTTTGCCTTTCTCCTCTTTATCGGACACTGGGAGCTGTGTTGTGATTCAGGGAATTGGCCTTCATCCGTTTCCAGTGCCATTGCACAAAATTAAGTTACATTCTGGATTTGTGAATGGCGAAGTGATTATCGCTGTACGTCCGACTCTGCCTGTAGATGATATTGACCTGATTATTGGAAATAATTTGGGGGGGGATTGCGTATGGCCTGAGAAGTCATGTCATTTTCCAGCGGTAGAATCAGTAACTACAGCATCAGCAGAGCCGGACAAATGTCTTCTGGATTTCCCAGAGGTGTTCACTGCCTGCGCTGTGACGCGAGCGATGGCTCCTGCGCAGACAGAGAAGTCGTGAGCTGTGTCCAAGACTGGTGCAGCTAAAGTGTTTGTCCCGGAGTTACCAGCACCATTGTCTGTGAGAGTTGACAGTGAGATAATTGGAGCACAGAAGAATGGTCCAAGTCTTGAGAAGTATTTTGCATTTGCCTCTGGTACTGATCAAGCCGAGCATGGGTATTCGATCCAGGATGGATTATTGGTGCGTAGGTTGTCACCTCATGGAGACACGGGTGTGGCAGATCAGGTGTTGCAGGTGGTGATGCCTGTAGAGTACCGTGATGTAGTGTTGAAAACTGCGCACGGGGACACATCTGGACATTTTGGGGTGAGAAAGACCTACAATCGTGTGTTACAGCATTTCTATTGGCCACGTATTAAAAGAGATGTAGCGGGGTACGTTAAAGCTTGTTATACTTGTCAACTGGCAGGTAAACCAAATGTGTCACTGTCAATTAAACCTGCGCCGCTACAACCCATTCTGGGCTCGCCATTTGGGGCGAAATACTCTGGCCCTTTCACTGTCCTGTGTAAAATCTCGGAAAGTAACTATGCGGTGTCTACTCCTGAGCACAGGAAGAAAAAACAACACAGACATTGGCCAAGTTGGACAGCCTGTTGGGACATTTGGACAGAGGGTCAATGTGTTGCTGTTCCATCCGTTTCTTTGTCTTGTCTGTCCCCCTTAAGTAGCTTCCGCAGGATTTGCTTGGTGGTATGATGGGGTGAAGATCGGGTGGTGAGAATGGCCGGTGTTGGTGATGGGTTGTAACAGTTGTGTCCGCACGGTTAAATGGGTGAATGTGCACAATAGAGTGTATGAGTCTTCCAGTGTGAATTTATTATTTGGTTAGAATTCACTCATTGTGTTTTGGTGATTTGGGATCGTTGGGTAGATACAGAGTCCCGTTAATATGGGCCTCTGTCTTTTAGGGGGGAGTGATGTCACGCCCAGCTTTGCCGTGCTGGATGTGCCTCTCTACCTGCCTTGCTTGGCGTGTCATGATCATCCGTGTTCCGTGTCCGTGTTCCTTCTATCGCCACTAGGGAAGCTGTCTCTATGGGACGTGCCAGGCTAATGACTGGGCTGATTGAGCTGGGGATAAAAGACGCCTTTCCCGTCGGCTCGGGGTCTCTCACTACTCCTATGGCCTGACGGGGAAGGGCTGGCTGCAGCTTCGCTCCTCATCTTTACCTCACTTTGCTTTATATTACATCTACTGATATGCACTACACTTTTGGTTTGGCTTCCCCTTACTGATAAGGTTTTGCATTTAGCACTTTAAATAAATAATTGTTCCATCTTTATAATCAGCGTGGCCTCCCTTTGTTATGTCAGCTCTACTCGAGCCAAGTGGTCCTGACATGTGTTGCATACCTGTACGTTTTTTTGGGATTACAGTAATCCTCTTCTATCTTTTCTGAGCTATACAGCAGCGTCCACTGATGGCCCTCCAGAATTTCCCAGCTGTAAGGCAGCCTGTAATGAGCTCGGAAACATGTTTCTGAAGAAGACAGAGAGGAAAAATGTATTATGTAGGCTATCAGTGATTTTATTTATGAGGCTAACACAACAGGTCATCTTGCGTGCTCTGGTGGCATCAGGTTGGAACGCTGTCTGCTATACGATGGGTTCTAAAATACGATTCCGTAGTTTGAACTCACCTATGGGGTGGATACAGCTGTCTTCAAGGAAGAACAAGCAAATCTCGGTTTTATCTGAAAGATAAAACAAACAATGAACAACTGTTTTCAGATACATGCACGAGCACTTCCATGGAAGGTTTAAAATCCTCCTAAAAGCCTCCTTGTGATTTTCAGAACATATATATATATATATATATATATAATAAAAAAGCAGATAAAAAATAACCAATCATAATTCAGATTCACTGTTGCGAGTTAAATCATCCATATCATCATGGGCTTCAGTTTTGTTTGAAATGTGCTGGGGACAGAGACGCATTCGGAAGTGCAATTTGGTACAATGAGGATGCACTCTTTTTTCTCTCTTTAGTTCAGGTAATGAAAGGTTCTGAAAGACGGCATACCCATGTAGCTAATTACTAAAGCATAAAATGTACACAAAATCTGGCACGATTTATGAAGAAAACGTTTCCAAAAAGCATATGACCCACTATGTTCTGCTCCATGTACCCAATGTTGACAACGTGACATGAAATGGCTAAGCTACCAACATAAACAAGAGGAGCTAGGAATGGAAATGAACTAATTGTTTAAGTTCAGAAGGGGCAAACGTGTGGCTACACACAGCACTACAAAAGTCGTCAAGATTCGAAAATATTTGTTGTACAGCTGAAAGCTGTATCACATCATGAGCTGGCTGTTCTCAATTCACACCATGCAATCCATCCTTCCATTTATGTGTTCATATATGCATGTGTGAGTGTATACACGCTGTTTGGCGGATTCGTCTTTTTGACTTAGATTTAGTTGTGATACTGGGAACTAATCCTCTTAGGCTAACGATGCTTTCGGGAAACGGGGCCGAGGTCCATTCTGACTGTGGGCCAGCCGTGGAGGAGTGGACCTCTCTACTGTATAAACACAGCCCAGCGTCAACCACCCCCAGATATGGTTGAACACCGCTGCAATCCAGAGGCAATGCATATATGTGTGGGTGTGTGTGTGTGTGTGCGTTTGTGTGATGATGCAGGTGTATGTCAGTGTATACTGAAAGCATGCATGTGTATGTTTGTATGCTTGTCTGCGTATGTGTGTGTGTGTGTCAGTGTGTACGTGTCAGCATGTACGTGTGTTTGTGTATGTGCATGTGTACGTTTCTGTGTAAGTACCCATGTGTTTGTGTCAGCGTGTACTTGTGTGCCTGCGTGTATGCATGAGTACGCAGGTGCGTGTGTGCTTGTCTGTCTGTCTGTCTGTCTGTGGCGCAGGTGAGACTCACGCAGGTGGGAGGGTAGCCGGGCGGGGTCCTCCTCCATGAGGCCGGCGGGCCGGGCGTCGGACTGAAAGCACACACACACACACACACACACACACACACACACACACACACACACACACACACACACACACACACACACACACACACACACACACACACACACACACACACACACACACACACACACACACGTCACTGAGGGGACTTTCGCTTTGGTAACACTTTATTTAAAACCACTCAGATTAATCTACTTTTGGACATTATCGCAATTAAATTGTTGTTCAAAACCAGTCGTCCACACACGTCTACATGAACGACCTGGTTTCCATGTCTCACTTTCACTTCAGAAGAGGAAGTGCAATGTTGCATTTGACTAACAAATTTCCTCCAATGCCTAGCCAAACTCCGGGCACTTTAAATTTGAAAGTGGCATCAATGTTTATAAGACTACGTAGAAGAAGGGATGATTAGGAATAAATGTTGCATGGGTGAAGTGACCCACCATGCAACAATACAAACAAACTCAATCTCCCAGCCCATGAAGTCTCTTCATCACATAGGCGTGTAAAGGCTACCAAGCCAGTTTACCATTGAGTCGTCACTCGAAGTCCGAGGGCTAACCACACCCTCTTATAAACAACCGTCCTGGAATTTATCACTCCGTCGACACTATAACACGTATTATACCACACGCCAGGTTGTTTTAAGAGAATGGGTCAGACAGACAAAACTGGCTTACCATGTATAACCCAGTCAACACTACAACAGATTTCAAAAGGCTCTGCTTACCTGTGCCGGCTGTTGACTGAGAATACAAGGCTCGCCGAGTTGAGTTGTCCAGATCGAGGTCTTCCGGGCTTGCTCCCCAATTTATGAAAAACTATTTTGATTCTTTGTGGTATGATGGTCTCGTGCCTCCTCTATGACTCGGAGAGTGGTAAATGTTCAACACATGGTTTATTCTAACTGAGACACAAGGTAAACAAGCTTGAGTTCTGGAGGTGGTTCATTAAGCATCTCTCAAACACAGGTAAACAAACAGTTTATATTGGGAGTGGGCGGAATGGTAAATAAGCCACGCCTACATGTTCTAGTTTACCCAGGTAATCCTTTGGTCTGTCTTGGCTTTAGCGGAATGGCAAAGTGGCCATGTTTGTAGTCTTTAACTTATCTACAAAATCATAAAACCTTATATGGTGTTGTCCATTACGTGGAGAAGAAACCATTCATAAATGTTGTTGACATATGTCATCAGAAATAGCATAGACTAAACTAATTCACATCACCCACCCTTTCATAACCCTTATTTTTATTTTTTTAACGCGTATAGACTTGTCTTGCTTCGTCTCTGTATGTGCAAAAAACCCCTTTTTTTTTTTCTTTTTTTGAGGTTGGTTGGGGGACACCCTACCTATGCCTCTTTAAACCACCGCTGCTCTCACTCCAAGTTGTACACGGCAGTGGACTCGGTGGGTCCATGGACCTATTAAACAAAGGGTGGGTCGCGGTTATTCACGGCAGCAGCTGGCATGAGTTTCCTTTTCTTACGATTCGAAAACGAAACCAACGTTTCTTCCGTGATGACCAAATAAGGAACACGCACGCTCTAAAGAAGGGTAATAAACAGCACTGTTACAGTTAATACCTCTTATTAACATCATTGTATAATAGGTTTTAGATCATATTATTAAGTTATTGATCATTTTTTTCCACATCTATTATTTATTTCTTTGTTATCAATTGTAGTAATACAATAACAACATAAAGTACAACTAACATAGGGCTGTAAGTTGTAGGTCTACTGGTTTATGAATATCATACATCCCATTATTTCCTTTTGTGTTACTATTGGCTATAGGCTACTATTTAAACTTTCTTGACGCGGGTAACTACTCTGCGCTAGACCCGTCTCTGTCTCTCCCATTGGCGGTACAGCGCTCTGTCGCCCTCTTGTGGCAGAGACGCAACACGCCCCTCAGAGGACGAGTCGGGAAAGGTGGGCCACCGTGAGGGTGCAATGGTGAGCGAAGCCATACTCTTTCCTGCTCGCTTCCCCCGCTCCGTGGCTGCACAGATATCGAATTGGCAATTTATCCAAGCGGGTGTCTTTAGATGGGGGCGGACACGCCATACTGATCACCTGTCATCAGTGAGGTGCGGATCAGAGTTCATGTCTGGAGTCTGTCCAGACGTCGCCGACTAGCAGTTGCCATAGAAACGTCCATCAATTGAAGAGCGTCTTTGGTGACTGTGGACGGAGGGAGGAGGGGGGGGGGGGGGGGGGGGGTGGATGTTGAGCGGCCACTTCCCTTCATGTGCTGGGAGATTGAGTTACAGTGGGAATCTGACACCCTGATACACACTCCCACACACACGGGGGTAATGCCCGGGCTAGAATAGCCCCTTTTCACAGAGGACAAACACAAGTCACTCAGCAGTACTATAGGGGTCTGCTGCTCTCGTGTAACCCACAAAATATTAATCACAAACAAGAATTTAACAACATCAAACTCACAATGAATTATTTTAAATTCCTCTTCACAACACAGCAGAGCTTGGTCTGAATGGCAGGTCAACAGAAAGCCCTGAAAGATGTTTGGGTCGGCCTACCGTAGCCCAGGGCTGTGTACTAGACTGTCTATTAACGAGAGACCTGAGAGATGTTTGGGTCGGCCTACCCTAGCCCAGGACTGTGTGGTCTATTAACGAGCTTGTTGGTTCCCCCAACTTCCCCAAATATTCTAATGAATATTTCATGAAAACGTTCATATTTGCAAGCATGACATCATACACATCATGTCATGCTGGTAAAGCATGTGCCTCTGGAAAATAGAAACACATAAGGCAGAAAAAACTGCCAAAAGTACCGCAACAAAAGGCCCAAAAAGCTTTTTTAACAACAGAAAAACAAACTATCTCTAAAGGTCTGCATTCTGTGTTTATCCCGGTCAGTACCCGGTAGGACTACGGTTAAGGTGTGAAAAACGGAGCCTGATGCACCACAGGGACACAGCTGAGGGATCCCCTCTTCGGTGCGTCGAACGTAACGCGATGGGTGCACCGGAGACCGTGGGCGAAATCACGCCTCGTTCACACTACATGCGTTTGTCGACGGATGGGGGCTTATTGACGTATCCATCTGTTTGCCCGGGTTATATTACAAACGCGATTTCATTGGACAGTGTTTTTATGTATATATGCAAAACGCTATCTGATTTGCCGACGGATCCATCGCTGCCTGAAAAGTTGAAAAATTTGACGGACACATGTGGTGTGGAAGGAGGTAGTGTGAATGCGCCCTGAGGGCGCATTCACACTACCTCCTTCCGTCGACGGATCTCATTGACTTTGCATGGGACTCTCTCGAAATGCATTGTGGTTCTGTCCGTTCTGTCGGCTCCGTTGCCTGCGTCAAAAAGTTGAGAATTTTAAACTTTTCAGGCAGCGACAGATCCATCGGCCAATAAGATCATGGTTACGCAAATACACTCCACGCGACTACTGGAACCATTTAGCAATAACTAGCAGGAAGAAGCAGGAAAAATCCGGCCGTTATATATTTTCTAAAGAAATGTGGAATCGATAGGATTGTTTTTAGTCGCCAGTTGTTTGTATCATCTTTTGTATTTATATCCACACATCGGCTTTGTAGTGGGAAGCGATCCACAAAGACTAGTCCCCTATATGTCAGACACGCCCTCGGTCATCCGTTGACGGACGCATGTAGTGTGACGACGCATTCACACTGCCCCCGTCCGTCGTCGGATGGGGTCTTTTGACGTATCCATGTGTTTCCCCGGGTTCTATTACAAAGACGATTTCATTGGACAGTGTACTTGCGTATATTTGCATTACACGATCTGATTGGCCGAAGGTTCCGTCGCTGCATGAAAAGTTGAACATTTCTCAACTTTTGACGCAAGCAACAGTAACGAGAGAACGGATGGACCCACAATGCATTTCGAGAGCGTCCCATGCAGTCAGTGAGATCCGTAGACGGACGGAGGTAGTGTGAATATGCCCTGAATGCGGCGTAAAACTGATGCATCTGACGACGACCGCCGCAGCGAAAGCAAGGTTGCATTGTTACATCTCAAGACGTTCAAAGCGCGGTGCATGCAGCAGGCAGGGCTCACACCAATAGGATGAATAAGGTGGATTAACTGGAGGAAACGGGCGACAGGATGCTCCTAAAAACTCATTCCCCCTAAAGCGACGGACGCGGTTAAATCTATTGTCGACGAGGTGAACGAGTTGCAAAACAATCCTGCACACATTTTAATTGAGAAGACATGTAAACACTTACCTACGCGGAGAACAGGTGTCCCTACAGCGACGGTTGGTTTTCCTTAGGTGTAGTTAAGTGCTGATTATGGACACACGTTCCTGCAACGCAATGACTATGCAGATGCTTCGACGCAGTCGTGAACGTTTATGGTTCTTCGTTGGGTTTTAGTAAGCGGACCAATCACAGCCCTTGCTGCTGAGTCACCTCGACGGAAGGTTCCGATTTTTGAGAGGTGCACGTCCGGCCCTCGGGGGAAGACCCAACGAGGGTCCGCAAGGACGTAAGGGGTCCGTAACCCCCTAGCGTTGCATGAACGTGGAACCATAAAGGGACCTTTATAGTCCTCGGTAAAGTGCTGTACGTAGACACAGAGAGCTCTCTCCGTCGACGGAGAGCCTGTCGCTGAGCCGCTCCGTAGCTCTACGTGCACATCCAATTTTTATAAACTATCCGTCGATGCTTACGGAGATGGATGGAGACGGCAAGGGCTGTGATTGGTCCTCTCACAAAATCATTTTCGGAATCCCTTTTACCGGTTTCACTTTCGCCCCTCATTTACTTTGTACATTGTTACACTTTGCACATTAAGGACCAATCTTTGGAAGTAAATTTTCTACACTGTTTACATGTTTAGTAATCAGCATCGACGATCAATCGGGCGGCGAATTGCATTGCGTATCCAACATCCCGGGAGAACTGCCGATGTTCGAGGGGTCTCCGTAGTTACGGAGTCCGATTACGGATTCCGGATACGGAGTATACACGTGCAACCCACGGTTACCATGGAGCAATTTTCTCTGTGTGTTTTGCATAATTTTTATGTACATCAATGCATATTCTTATTATTAAACCTCATGCATTTCAGATTAGAACGACAGGTCACGACCCCAACGCCCCCCAGAGCCCCCTAACCCCCTTCTCGCATGCGGAGCGTGGGGGGGGATCGGGGGGGGGGGTAGAGCTGTTGTTAGGGGGCATAGTGCTGTGGCGGCGGGACGGCATTCGAGAAAGCGCTGAGTGATCCATGACCGCAGCATTCTCCTTGTGAGCAGGAACTCCGGGTAAATCTGAGGCCGGTCGAAGACGACAAAGATGGAGGGCGAGCGGATGTTGTTGGCGCAGCTGTCGTAGAAGAGGGTGTCCCCGCCGTCCTTGGAGGGGGGGCGCACATAGCCGGCCGCGCCCCGGGTGTGGAGACCCACCAGCACCCGGGACACAAACATGGAGTGGACCGTCGAGGCGTTCCCGGTGTAGTTGTGGGAGTAGCTGGCATCCCGGGCAAAGTAACTGCCTGGGGATGGGGGGAGAGGGGAGACAGAGGAGGGGAGAGGGGAGACAGAGGAGAGGAGAGAAGGGAAGTGGAGACGAGACAGAGGTGGAGATAGAGGAAAAGAAAGAGAGGAGAAGAAAGAGGAGAGGAGGAGGAAGAGTGACAAGATAGGAGAGGAAATATAAAGTGTTGCTTTATCTTCAGGTAATTCATTTGATTGTGCTTTGAAACATAAACCATCATTCTATCGAATCCATGCAGAAAATAGCAAAAAAACATACATCTTATCTAAAAAAGTTTGACCCATTTCATATACGAGTATATCGACACATCTAAACCTTGTGCAACCTTTGGTTATCCAAGCCGTTCCTACCCATGTCAGTTGTTAAAGTAGCAGTCTGTAGGATTTAGTGGCATCTAGAGGTGAGGTTGCAGATTGCAACCAACCGAATATCACCCCTCAATCACCTTTCCCTTTCATAAGACATGGTAGGTATTGACCAGTTTTAGCTCATAGTTTGATATCGAAGTATGGCAGCGATTATGATTTAACAGTTTAAACCTAAATTCTAAATTCTGGAGCAGTTTGTCCGTCCTAGGCTACTGTAGAAGCATAGCCGTCTCCACGTCATGGGCTCATTGTCAAATTAACAACGATAATTTTTTATGGGCTATACAATAACTAAAACACTTATGAATATAAAATCTTTGCCAAGTCTGTTCTGCTAGATGCCCCTCATCGTACACACTGCACCTTTAAATCCTGCAGCGTTGTCGTAGCAGTTAGCTTACCCTTGCCGTAGGCAGTCCCGTGGGTTCCACAGATTCGCCAGTCAAAGTTCGAAAAGCAGATGGCGTTGATGAACTTGGGGTCTGTGCCGTGGAACAGCTTCCTCTCGGCCACGTTACGGCCCCCGTTCCTTTTCTTCATTTGTTCCCTTTGCCTTTTAAAAAGACAAGATAAAAAAAAGGTTAAAATTACAGTTCTCCCATAAAGACTCGATCACCGATAAGTATGAACAGGATTTATTTAAATAACGACATGGGAATATTTTGCATGGTAAATCTTTGGCATGAGCCTCGTCACTGATCCAGGGTGACGTGCGGACTCGGCGTATCCTGCCAGGACTAGCAGGGGCGGAGCCTTCCCCTGGACAAGTAGACTGACGGTACGGCCACACCAACCGCGTTGCTCGCGTTAGGGGCGTTGAAAATCGGCATTTTTGCATAGGGAACCATTGGTTTAGGCGCGGTACACGCGTTGAAGCGTTGAAGCGTTGCGTTGGGGGCGTTAGGCGCGGCAGTTGCACGTAATTACGCACGTAAACGCAGTAACGCGCCCATCGCACCAACGCCCGGAGTTCAGAAAATTGAACTTTCAACGCTCCAACGCGTGACGCTTAGCCGCGGTAGCCAATCAGCGTGGAGCTTGACCCGACGTCACTGGCAGAGAGTAGTGAGCTTGCACAGAAGCATACGGCCGACATCTTCCTTTTTTCTGGGTGGAAATAGTGACATAGTTACGCCATTAAATGCGTTTATGGAAACATTTCTAGCGAGAAATGTGCATTTTACTTTCATAATGTTCGCTCGGTGAATGTGAAGGATGTTTGGTTTGATAGTTATGACGAAGAGGGAACGCTCCGTTCACTTGCATGGACAGAGTCTCTGGTTGCTAAGCAACCTCAACGTCTTGGCGGACTGCTTCTCTGCTGATCAACACTACGAATGTTGGAAACACACCAGACACACCATGTGAAGTTATTTAACCCGATTATTGTTATTTATATCCGAGATTATTTAATCTAACCCGATCTAAACTCTATCACCCAAACACGGCGGCGTTTGGGTTTCCTACCTCGGACTCCAGCGCAGCCACTGCCGACATTTTTCTTTATTCTGGGTGGAAATAGTTACATAGTTACGCCATTAAATGCGTTTATGGAAGCATTTTTAGCGAGAAATGTGCATTTTACTTTCATAATGTTCGCTCAGTGAATGTGAAGGATGTTTGGTTTGATAGTTATGACGAAGAGGGAACGCTCCGTTCACTTGCATGGACATGGACTCATCTAGCTGCGTTGGCGCGTTGACGCGTTGGAAGCGTTGAACCACCACACACTGGTCAAGCGTCATGGTGCGGCCACACCAACCGCGTTACTCGCGTTGGACAACGCGAGTAACGCGCCTAACCTGACGCTTGACCAGTGTGTGGTGGTTCAACGCTTCCAACGCGTCAACGCGCCAACGCAGCTAGATGAGTCCATGTCCATGCAAGTGAACGGAGCGTTCCCTCTTCGTCATAACTATCAAACCAAACATCCTTCACATTCACTGAGCGAACATTATGAAAGTAAAATGCACATTTCTCGCTAAAAATGCTTCCATAAACGCATTTAATGGCGTAACTATGTAACTATTTCCACCCAGAATAAAGAAAAATGTCGGCAGTGGCTGCGCTGGAGTCCGAGGTAGGAAACCCAAACGCCGCCGTGTTTGGGTGATAGAGTTTAGATCGGGTTAGATTAAATAATCTCGGATATAAATAACAATAATCGGGTTAAATAACTTCACATGGTGTGTCTGGTGTGTTTCCAACATTCGTAGTGTTGATCAGCAGAGAAGCAGTCCGCCAAGACGTTGAGGTTGCTTAGCAACCAGAGACTCTGTCCATGCAAGTGAACGGAGCGTTCCCTCTTCGTCATAACTATCAAACCAAACATCCTTCACATTCACCGAGCGAACATTATGAAAGTAAAATGCACATTTCTCGCTAGAAATGTTTCCATAAACGCATTTAATGGCGTAACTATGTCACTATTTCCACCCAGAAAAAAGGAAGATGTCGGCCGTATGCTTCTGTGCAAGCTCACTACTCTCTGCCAGTGACGTCGGGTCAAGCTCCACGCTGATTGGCTACCGCGGCTAAGCGTCACGCGTTGGAGCGTTGAAAGTTCAATTTTCTGAACTCCGGGCGTTGGTGCGATGGGCGCGTTACTGCGTTTACGTGCGTAATTACGTGCAACTGCCGCGCCTAACGCCCCCAACGCAACGCTTCAACGCTTCAACGCGTGTACCGCGCCTAAACCAATGGTTCCCTATGCAAAAATGCCGATTTTCAACGCCCCTAACGCGAGCAACGCGGTTGGTGTGGCCGTACCGTCAGGTTAGGCGCGTTACTCGCGTTGTCCAACGCGAGTAACGCGGTTGGTGTGGCCGCACCATGAGGCCGACCTGGTGGTGGTGGGGTGGATGGAGGTGCGTCGAACGAAGACCTGAGCAGCAAAGACATATGTTAGACTACTCTTTATAGAGCAGGTGTAGGCAGGTGATTGGTAGCTGGTGATTGGCGGCCAGCCGCGCGTGATTTGAGTCCTCCTGGTAGAACTACCAGCAAGCTTAACATTTCTCCCATAAAGACTCGATCACCGATAAGTATGAACAGGATTTATTTAAATAACGACATGGGAATATTTTGCATGGTAAATCTTTGGCATGAGCCTCGTCACTGATCCAGGGTGACGTGCGGACTCGGCGTATCCTGCCAGGACTAGCAGGGACGGAGCCTTCCCCAAAAGAGAGGACGTAGGCCTTCGCCAGAAGTAGGAGATAACTCGGCATGTCCTGCCGGGACTGGCAGGGGCGGAGCCGACCCCAAAAATAGAATAGCGAAAGGGGGTAATGAGACCATACATACCCGCGTAGAAGAAGTGGACAAGGATCTATACTGCTTCTGGAAGATAAAAGGCATACCCAATATACGACATATTAAGAGTCAATCATACATACCATAAAACGATAAGCTTAAAACCGTCAGCGAGATCGATGAATCACGTAAAAGCAGTCGACTTAAAATACCTCAGCGAGATCAATTAAAATTTAGAGCACTCTGCAGCTGTTACGCAGCGAGCCACGAGTGCTTTCGTGCTGTACCAACTGCCGTGGTCGATTCACTCTCCGGGGTCGCTGCGTGACCTGAGTGCTTTCGCGTTGAACCACCGATGTGGTCAACGAACTCACGAGTGCCCTTGATGTGCCACCGACGTGGTCACGCACTCACCGGTGTTGCTGCAGCAAATATTGTGAAGTTCCGTGTTGAACACCGACGTGGTCAACGAAATCACGAGTGCCCTTGCTGTGCCACCGACGTGGTCACGCACTCACCGGTGTTGCTGCAGCAAATATTGTGAACTTCCGTGTTAAACACCGACGTGGTCAATGAACTCCGAGTGCCCTGCACTTGAGCTTTTGATATTATGCCACCGACGTGGTAATTAAATTTGCATGTGCCTGAGTAGTGCCCACCGACGTGGTCAACGCACTACCAGGGTTGCTGCAGCGAACGTGGAGTTCTGTGTTGTACCGCACCGACGTGCGCAACGAACTCACGAGTGCTTGAGTTGTTCCCACCGACGTGGGCAACGCACTCACCGGATTTGCTGCAACGAACGTAGAGTTCTGTGTTGTACCGCACCGACGTGCGCAACGAACTCACGAGTGCTTGAGTTGTTCCCACCGACGTGGGCAACGCACTCACCGGGGTTACTGCAGTCAAACCATGAGTACTAGATAACGTGCCACCGACGTGGTCATACTCACAAGTGCCCTTGATGTGCCACCGACGTGGTCACGCACTCACCGGGGTTGCCGCTGCAACCTTGAGTTTTATTTTCCTATTTTACGCCACTGACGTGACAGCGAACTCAAGAGTGTTTTCTAGATGATCCACCGACGTGGTCACACTCGCCGGGGTTGCTGCAGGTTAACCTGAGTTATGAAACCGAATTTTGCTTTATGAATTTAGTACCCGATAACCACCACCACCAGTAGTTGCAAATAATGTCGCTTTTAGCAACGAAAATAATGACAAAATATCGTCATCACGAACCTTTATCGCGTGAGAAAGAAAAACAAACAAACAAACAAAAAACAAACAGGACGCAACGTGCATGCTGGGCGTGTGACAATAACTGTAGTTAAATACATAGTGCAATATATTTCGATAACACTAGAAAGAATATAGACGTAACTAAAACGAATAGACTAAAATAACAGCTAGACACTAAGACTAGAATAACCCTGGAATGGAAACAGGCCGCCAGAATAGTGTTGCTTTTGGCAATGAAAATTATGACTAAGAGTCGTCATCAACAAGCCTTTATCGCGTGAGAAAAACGAGACTGGACGCAACGTGGATGCTGGGCGTGTGACAATAGCTGTGATTAAAAGCATAGTACAATATAGTTGGCGAATAAAACAAGACTAAAAAGTGTTTTACGAAAATAAGACTGCTAAAATGTCTCTTCATTTTCGTTGACCTAAACTAGGCGATAAAGACTTATAACGTTATTTTGTTCAACTGGAACTTCAACTGTTCCAGACATAACATCAATTTTCAACCGTTTACCTTATTTAACAAAACTACGCACTTGTAACTTCGATAATATCTAAATGGAATTACGATAACACTGGAAAGAGTATGAATGTAACTAAAACTAATAAAAACTAAAATGACAGCTTGACATAAGACTAGACTAACACTAGAAAGGAACAGGCCGCCAAAAACAGCTATGGTTGCAAACGTGTAAAACCTGTCTTAACCGACGTTAGAGAGCATCGTGTGCGCTTGAAGAAAGAACCTTGAACTCGACCGGATGTAGGACGTTGAGTACTGTGTTGTACCGCACCGACGTGTGCAACAAATTCACGAGTGCCTGAGTTGTGCCCCAATTGTGCGTTGACATGGTCAACGCACTCACCGGGGTTACTGCAGTCAACCATGAGTAATAGATAACGTGCCACCGACGTGGTCATAGTTACGAGTGCCCGAGTTGTTACCACTGCGCTTTGGCCAACGCACTCACCGGGGTCGCCGCTGCGAACCTTGAGTTTTATTTTTTCCATGATATGCCACCAACGTGACACCGAACTCAAGAGTGTTTTCTAGATGATCCACCGACGTGGTCAAACTTGCCGGGGTTGCTGCAGGTTAACCTTGAGTTATATAGCCAAATTTTGCTTTATGAGTTTAGTACCTGATAACCACCACCACCAGTAGTTGCAAATAGTGTTGCTTTTGACACCGAAAATTATGACTAAATGTCGTCATCAACGAACCTTTATCGCGTGAGGAGAACAATGCTGGTCATATGACAATAACTATAATTAAATACGTAGTGCAATGTTGTTGGCGAATACAAACGAGACTGAAAGTGTTTTACAAAATAAGACTGCTAAAATGTCTTCATTTCCGTTGACCTAAACTAGGCGATAAACTGTAATACGTTATTTTGTCCAACTGGAACTTCAACTGTTGAGACATAACAACATCAATTTTCGACCGTTTACCTTATTTAACAAATCTACGCACTTGTATCTTTGATAATACCTAAACGGAATTTCGATATCACTGGAAAGAGTATGAACGTGACTAAACTAATAAAAACAAAAATGACACCTTGACACCAAGACTAAAACTAGAATGGAAACAGGCCGCCAAAAACAGCTGTAGTAGCAAACGTGATAAACCTGCCTTAACCGACGTTAGAGCATCGTGTGCGCTTGGAGGAAGAACCATGAATTCAACCGGATGTAGGATTCGTAAGCTGTGGAAGACCGCCTTCCCAGCCGTTTGATAGACGCGACCGGCAACCCTTGTTCAGCGGCTGTGGTTGCCGCTCCAATCCGGGAGGAGTGGCCAGTGTAAACAGTGGCGCCTCCAGAAGATTATTCCAGGGGTGGCCAATGGGGGCCACAGCAAATCTATAAACATCCCGGGCAGCGATTGTTGGCCGGGGGTGGGGGGGGGGGGGGGGACTACATTATAATATAATCTAGACTACATTATATATTTTAAATAAATATGCATAATAAAAATTGTCTTAGGGGTGGCAAATGGGGTGGCAAAGAATAATTTTGGGGTGGCAGTAGCCACCCCTCGCCACCCCATGGTGGCGCCACTGAGTGTAGAGGGGAGATGGTAGGCCGCACCCTTCTACCACCGTCGCGAGATGGACTCTGAACCACCCTTGAGGCATTGGCAGGCCGCAAATAAACAGGTGATTCGGGGACGTGCATTGCCGAAGCTTGAGTTAAAGGAACATGGAAGCGTAAGGACAGAGAGTTGTTGATTCTTGAAATGATAATAGTAACAGCTGCTCCTAGGCTACCGCTTTTAGATGGAAAAATGCCTTGCAAGAAGAGAAGGCGACATCGGCGAAAGTCAGGCCCCGTGTAGGGGAAAAAGTCTGAGTAGGAGACGTGTACGCATTTGCGCATGAACGCAAGAACGCATAAACCCGTAAACCCGTAGAACGCGTAAACCTGTAGAACGCGTAAACCCGTAAACACGTAGAACGCGTAAAGCCGTAGAACGCGTAAACCCGTAGAACGCGTAAACCCGTAGAACGCATGAACCCGTAGAACGCTGTGAGAAACACCGTCTCGAGTAATATGTTAAAATAAGGATGAAATCTCCCAGAGAGCACACTAATCTATTCAAAATATCGAGTGTGAGTTGGAGTGGCCAACACACATAAATAATTGTAATACACCAAAATTGTTAACCGTCATACATAGCTAAACAAGCAAATGAAAAATTAAATACCCCGTGTAGGGGAAAAGTCTGAGTAGGAGACATGTATGCATGGACGCATGAACGCATGAACCCGAGAACGCATGAACCCGAGAACGCTGTGAGAAACACCGTCTCGAGTAATATGTTAAAATAAGGATGAAATCTCCCAGCTCTGAGAGAGCACACTAATCTATTTAAAATATCGAGAGTTGGAGTGGCCTACACGCGTAAATAATTGTAATACACCAACATTGTTAACTGTCATACATAGCTAAACGAGCAAATGAAAAATTAAATACCAACGCGACTGAAGCTATTAACAATAAGACTATAAATAATAATATAAAATTATACCATAATGTACCTGTTCTTTGTCTTTGGATCTTTTGAATAAATTGATCGATATGTGAATCGCATCGCGAGCAGAGGAACGTGAAAGTTAGTGAGCAGCAGCTGAACCAATCTAAAAGTCCCTTCGTCAATAAAAACCTTAGTGATATTCAGTTACCACAGTGCCTAAAACCCATCAACTTCATTCATGTTAAAGTGAAAAACCTCAGACACAAGAAGTTAACCGAACAGTGCACTAGGCCCTCTCGAATGCCAGGCCGAAACAACATGTCTCGCTACAACTCCTTTCAGCTGCCCACCCCTCCTTCTCCAGCAAAAAGTAATAACAGAAAACGGCTAATAAAACGCTTGAGGTGGCATTATGAAGAGAAAACTTACACATTTTTTAGTACACGGTATAAAGATAATTATGAACCTTTGATTGCGAACGTAGAGTTCTGTGTTGTACCACACCGACGTGTGCAACGAACTCACCGAATTCAACCGGATGTAAAATCCGTATGCTGTGGAAGACCACCTTCCCAGCCGTTTTGACGCTGCTTTGTTATCGCAAAACATGGTTATACGTTAACGCCGCCATGCTTTGCCCCACAGAACGCTAGCTGCTACGATAGGGTAAAGCTCGAACAGCGCAGACGACTCGACCCGAGGACAAACGTGCCAGCTTCGACTGGCCATCTCTCAGCAAACCATTGCCCTTGGAAGAAACCCCCTAACCCGACCGAGGGAGCCGCATCCTGAAGCTGGACTGGTAGAGCTGTGAGAGAGAATACGCTGCGGGGGCTAACGCGGGGACTGCAATAGCCATGGTAGCAGGGCACGTGCCAGGTGCGTAGCCTGTGAAGGCGGAGGAAGCCGAGCCTGATGGTTGCTGGAAGTAGAAAGGCGCCGTGGCGACTGACGACAGCGGGTTGGGGGCCTGGACCCGTCCGGGAGTTCCACATGGTGTTTCGACGGCGTCCATCCTGGCGCCAAATGCTTTGCACCAACTCGGCGAGGGTTTGTAGAACCAGGCGGATGTCCGTGTTGGGAACTTCTTGGTGGTGTTGTTGAGGATACCGGGGACCGAAATTAACAGCTTTCTGCGCTCACTTGCCCGGACCAGAAGTAGTAGGCCGACCAGCACGAATCCAAAGTTATGACCTCTTGGTGTGTATTAACCGACGTAGCAACTAAGCGACGAGATATGCGAGATAATCAGAAGCACAGTAAAGCAGCAGCATGCGTCGAACGAAGACCTGAGCAGCAAAGACATATGTTAGACTACTCTTTATAGAGCAGGTGTAGGCAGGTGATTGGTAGCTGGTGATTGGTGATTGGCGGCCAGCCGCGCGTGATTTGAGTCCTCCTGGTAGAACTACCAGCAAGCTTAACATTTGATCATTATTTGTGTTTTCGTTATAAAAACTCACTTTTTTTATAACGTTATAAAGCATTGCAAAAAATAACGATAACGTTATAAAGATAAGATAATGTTATAACGTAAGATAACGTTATAAAAGCGTGATCCAACCGATAATGCAAAGCTTAAAAAAACTGGTTAAAATGACAGTTGATCCTAATAAGCGTTATCGTTTTGAGTCCCTTGTGTCTGCCATTCTACGGCTTTTCCGACCAACCGACGTACAGCTGAAATTGGTCCCAGAGTCACTTGTTCTGAATTCTCTCGATCTTCACGATGTCAAAGGCGGTCATCGTCTGACGAAACAGCGTCTCCACCTTCTTGTATTCCTTTGATGAATCTTGCAGCAGTACTTTCTACCAGAGACAGAGGAGAGAGCTCTTAATTTACTCTTGAGAACATTTGGAACAACCCAAAGGTGTATGTCATGAGACTCATCTTTTTAAACACTATTTACTAATCTTTTTAAATAAATCCTAACTTTATTAATCACCAGGATATCATCACCATCAATACTGGATAAAAATCTGAATACGGTTAACAGCATCTCTCTAATAATGAATATAATATTCTAAAAGCACATGGAATTTATGATCTCGACCTAAAAAGGCAGGTAATGTTGTTGCATGTAACCCTTCTATGTAACCCTATACAAAGGATTATAATTACCTTGTGTCCAATCTCAGGAACCTGGGACTTGTCCCAGTGTCTGGGAAAAGCTTGGACATTTGGTGGACCATTTGGAGGCCTTCTACTGAAATAAAAAAATAACAATAACTTCACCTGAAGCGTAATAGAAAGGACCCGTTCTGTGTCTATTTTATGGGCAGTGGTCCAAAGTGCCCGATGTAAAAGTGGGTGTCTCACTGAAATATGAGGATCAACGTTAGGACAGAGGTGTGACGGTAGATCTGGCGACACAAAGTTGCCTTACTGGTGCACTCAGCGGCGCTTTCTGAGGTCGTACAATCGTCGGTAATGTTTTTTATATTGTTTAACTTCACCTGAAGCATAATAGAAAGGAACCGTTCTGTGTCAATTTTATGGTTAGCGGTCCAAAGTGCCCGATGTAAAAGTTAGCTGTGTCTCACTGAAATGTGAGGGTCAATATTAGGCCGGAGGTGTGACAGCAGATACGGCAATACAAAGTCGCCTGACTGGAGCAGTCACTGGTGCTTTCTGAGGTTGTATAATCATCTGTGCATGGAAATTTTGATAGAGAAAAAATTGAAAATTTCCCAAAGCTTCCTGGTCATAAAGCAGGAAAAGTGAAAGTGATAGGATTCATCAGGGTTGGGCCTGGGTTATCACCCGTCTGTTGTTGGGCGTCCACCGAGAGGCGTCTGTCGAACCCTACCGCTTGCTTCGCCCCAGCTTGTCACCTACCCCGTGACCCAATAAACCCTGTTTCCTTTTACCCCGTCTCTGCCTCCTTGTGTCCAGCGCTTGGGTCCCCTTCGCCCCGTTCCTTAAAAGCCAAAGTTCCTTTCCCCCAATTCCATATCAACCATGGCTGAGGTAACCCCTTCTACGAGTCTCATTGTGGAAATACCAGAGACAGAGTCCGACTCAACAGAAGAACGGTTATCCAAATCAAATAACAAGGACACTTGCGTTAGTGTGTGGAATCACACACACACACACACACACACACACACACACACACACACACACACACACACACACACACACACACACACACACACACACACACACACACACGTGGCGCTCGCACGGTCGTATCTCATTGGTGGGCCAAAGTCTCTCTCAAAGCAGAATGCCTAGTGCTCGTTTTTACACCCAACAAAATTTCTAGCTACTGTCGAAGCATAGGTAGGTTAGGGGAACTCATATTGATGTTAGAAAACCTCAGAAATTGAAATTTTCATGCCATGGGATCTTTAACTATCTTTTTTTTTTCACCCTGAGCAACTTTAAATTCTGAATAATATAATAGATAAAAGAAAACCTTATTTAACCTGAACATTTTAATGTTCATCTTTACACACATACATACAAATCTAATGATGCTACATTTTAATTGAGTCATCCAGCAGACTCTGTCTGAGGCGACTCACAGAGAGTTCACATAACAGATCATTGATAAAGGGTTAACTTGTTACCAGAAGGTTGCTAGTTTGATCCCTGGCTCCTCCTAGATGAGTGTTGAGGTGTCCATGAGAAAGCCACCTCACCCTAACCTCAAATGACGAGTGTGTGTGGTTGTATGGTGCTTTTCATCCTTTGGATGAAAGAGTCTGCTAAATGCCCTAAATGTCAATGTAATGAGCTTGGGGTTTAAACCAGCAACTTTTTCTGCCCAGGGGTTGAAACTCCCTAGCACGTCACCATCCCTCCCCCGTCGTATGACAATATATGCCAGCTCATGGGGGTGTATAATGATGGGTGGGTCGAGGGCTGGGGGGTAGTAACGTTGGCCTCACCCTGGAGGCTGAGTATGTAGGCCTGGTACCCTGCGGTGAACTCCACCACCTCCTGGGGGTTGTTCTGGAACTTCTGCTCCAGCTCTGTGCTGCTGTTGGGAGAGAGCAAATGGACAAACGAACACACACACAAACACACATGCACACACGCGCACCAACATGCACGTGCACCAACGTACACACACACACACACACACACAGTAATGGTTTTAAACACATGTGTTCTTTGGTAAAGAATTTCTATTTATTTGTTTACAATTTATTGCATATTTTTACTCTCCCGCCAATTATCTACCCTGCCACTTTGCAGGTACTCTATTAAAGGCGCCGCTTTGCAATGGTGCTGAACTCACCGGTGAATCGTACTGGTTCCAGTTCCCAATCTCATCCTCCCAGTACCAGAGCCACTCAGTGGTGAGTAGGAAGGTGGGCTGGAGGACCGAGGAGGCGGAGGAGAGACGCCTGACCTTCTGGAGTCCACGCGTCATGGTGTCAAAGCACACCGCTCCTCCATCCACCGTGCTGCAGGAAACATCACACACCGTTGACCCTCAGTATGTGGGTTTAGAGATCACAAGAGCAGCATGAAAACACAACACAACACTTGTTCAATCAATTCAATAATGAAAAATAGACAGGATTTAGGGGACACTAGGAATCAACCGGAGCAAACTGAGGTTTCAAACTGGGATTAAACGGAGTAGGCAAATTTCAACAAAAAGGGTTTAAAACTGGTATTAATGGAGCAGACTTATATAAACAAAAAGGGTTTCAAAGTGGGATAAAATGGAGTAGGCTAATTTCAACAAAAAGGGTTTCAAACTGGGATTTTAGGTTTATTCCAACAAAAAGGGTTTCAAACTGGGATTAAAAGGAGTAGGCTAATTTCAACAAACAGGGTTTCAAACTGGTATTAATGGACTAGGCTAATTTAAACAAAAAGGGTTTGAAACCGGTATTAAACCGAGTAGGCTCATTTCAACAAAAAGGGTTTCAAACTGGGATTAAACAGAATAGGCTCATTCAAACCAAAAGGGTTTCAAACTGGGATTAAAAACAAAAAGGGTTTCAAACTGTGATAAAATGGACTAGGCTAATTTAAACAAAAAGAGTTTTAAACCAGTATTAAACCGAGTAGGCTCACTTCAACAAAAAGGGTTTCAAACTCGGCTTAAATAGAATAGGCTCATTTAAACTAAAAGGGTTTCAAACTGGGATTAAACGGAGTAGGTTGATTTAAACCAAAAGGGTTTTAAACTGGTATTAAACCAAGTAGTAGGCTAATTCAAATAAAAATGATTTCAAACTGGTATTAAATCGAGTAGGCTAATTCAAACAAAAAGGGTTTCAAACTTGGATTTAACAGAATAGGCACATTAAAACCAAAAGGGTTTCAAATTTAGATTAAACGGAGTAGGCTAATTTAAACTAAAGGGTTTTGACTAGAGATGTAAGAGCAGTGGCAGGTCTGCTTGTAACGATTAGAGCCTCCTCATTCTCTCAGCACCTTCAGTCCCATACGCTGTCGTGTGTCACATACCTGTATGTTATTTTGGGGTTACAGTAATCCTCTTCTATCTTCTCTGAGCTATCCAGCAGCGTCCACTGATGGCCCTCCAGAACTTCCCAGCTGTAAGGCAGCTTGTAATGAGCTCGGAAACACCTTGCTAAAGAAGACAGGCAGGAACAGGATTATCGGTGATTCATACGGCTAACACAACAGGTAATCTCGGGTGCTCAGGTGGCAACAGGTTCTTTGTGTACAATTTAGTTTTAAATAAGATCTGTTCATTTGAACGCACCTGTGGTGTGTCTACAGGATAAGGAAGTACATGCAAATCTCGGTTTTATCTGAAGAACAAATCAAACAATGAACAACTATTTTCAGTTCAATGGACGAGCACTTCAATGGTAGTTTTAAAATGGACCTTGTTCCATTCTTATTCAACACCTCAGAGGATCATACAGACATTCCTCTGCAGTCAATGACATCAGTCTATCTCTCAGTTCACGTAGACAAGTATAATTAAGGTTAACTTTAAGTATAAATTGCACAAGAATATAAGGTAAATAGATTTACAATGGAGCCAACACTAGGGTTTCAAAAGCAGTTGCCCATCGGGCAAGTACAGGTCATGCTTGACTTGCCCGAATGTAATGTTAACTTGCCCAAATTAAAATCACAATCGTGAACGCCGCAAGCCTCTTTTTGCCAGGCACCTGGCCTTATTTTGGGGAACTCAGAAAACTCATCCTAGCTCAGACTGAAGCTGAATGTTAGCTTCTTCCACACATCTACGTGTTTAAAATTAACAAACTTCTTCTTTGTTTACTTGTTTACCAAATGGTCACATCGTGCCATGAAGTGATTTCAGTCCACCGTTGCAACCTATTAAAGCTGTCGCCCAGTTATATGTAAACCTGCATGCTATCATCTGGATTTTATGCAAATGTAAATAACAAAATGTCCAAGGTAGTAGTAAAGAGATGTATTTTTACCTTTCACGTTTCTTGTAGGTCTAATAATCACGATCACAATCGCGTTTATAGTAGTGTTGTCACGATACTGGATTTTCTAACTTCGATACAATACCTGGAAAAATATGGATAATCTATACAGAGTTTCCGTTGTCCGGTAATTACCGGACATTGACTGGTAAAAAATGAGGAGTGTTGGACTACAACAAGCGCTCTTTCGATCCATGCGCTCCTGTTGTATTGATTTCAATCAGGTTGTCGCCAACAGTGAGAATCACTTAGGTCAACGGGAATATTTTGGGCCACTTGAATCCCAATTCACATGTGAAAAAAACTAGGCTCAACTTATGTTGACGTTGAAATTAACTGCCCCCAGTAGTCTTTCTTCCATGTGAAGTCTGCATTTTATTTTCTTAAAAATTTCTTGATGGTTGGTCAACTTCTTTATGTGGATTTGGCTCAATGGATGAATGGTGAACTGAATTTCACCTCTAGGGATGATGTGCTGAAAAATACAATCGTGAAACGAAATCACATTCAATGAAGCTTTTGATGTACAATATACAGTGTAGAAACAGAATGTCGAATTGAATCCGTTTAATATTTGAAGTTATTCAACATGGTGCTTTGTAATGATATGCATATTTTCTTTCTGGCATGAATTTGTTATTTGTTTTTATCTAAAACAAAGCCATAATTCCATTTAATTACATCGTAAACTACTATAAATAATTTCCCTGGATTCATGTAGCAAGGCAAGCTTATTGATAGTTCACTGTTCAAAGCAGAAAAACACTGGCTGTGCATGGACTACAAACACTGTGTGTGTGTGTGTGTGTGTGTGTGTGTGTGTGTGTGTGTGCGCGTGCACACGTGTGTGCGTGTGTACAGTACACGTGTGCACAAACGGAAGGCTGCCGGGGGTGATAAGAGGGGCGGGAAGGAAATGAGATGGAGGAAGTGAGGATTACTGTTATATAAAAAAAGAAGTTTGTAGGTGTGTGTGTGTGTGTGTGTGTTAGGGATGTCCGATATTGGCTTTTTTGCCGATATCCGATATGCGATATTGTCCAACTCTAAATTTTCGATTCCGATATCAGCCGATACCGATGTCGATATTTGGGTTATTTTTCCTCAAACCTAATTTAGGTAACATTACATATCTCCTGTTGTGGAATTAACACAACATGCTTAATGTTATTGTGATGCCCCACTGGATGCATTCTTGAATGCTACAAGGATTTCCAAATGTTAATATTGTCTGTGCAAAATAAGAAAAATACTTCAACTTAATTTAAGGGAAAAGTGCCATTTTTTTTTTTTTTTAAATCCGATACCGATATTGACCGATATTACATTTTTATGCTAATATCGGGCCGATAATATCGGACATCTCTAGTTTGTGTGTGTGTGTGTGTGTGTGTGTGTGTGTGTGTGTGTGTGTGTTCGTGTGTGTGTGTGCGTGTCAGACCGATGTGTGAGAGAGGACGCCTTGAGGGGAATATTCTGTCTTCCATCTGTCAATAAGGAAATAAATAGCACAGCAGGACAGGCCTCGGGTGAGGACTTGTGACCCGCGGGCCCTTGCAGTTGTAATCATTCTCTGAAGGCGTCCCGAAGGAAAGCCCTGGGGTCCTCACATGTTAAATAAAAATACAGAGCCAGGAACCCGGTTTGACTCCTGTCTGTCTGTCTGTCTGTCTGTGTCTGTGGCGCAGGTGCGCTGGACTCACGCAGGTGGGTGGGCAGCCGGGTGGGGTCCTCCTCCATGCGGCCGGTGGGCCGGGCGGCGGGGGCATGGACGGGGGAGGAGGTGGAGTTGGGCTGGGGGCTGGCCGACGGACTGAAAGAGCTTCTCTCCTGCTGCGGACACACACAGGGGACACGGGGCATGCCTCACTAGGATCCACCACACACAAAGGCACATGCATAGACACATCGTCATCGTAATATAATCATAATAATCATCATAAATCATGGGGGCCGGAAGGTCGAAAGGGGGCCACGGTAGCTCATGAGGAAGAGGGGGTTGACTGGTTACCAGTCCTAGCTGAGTGTCGAGGTGTCGAGCAAGACACCTCACCCTGACTGCTCCTGACCAGCTGGCTGTCGCCCTGCTTGGTTGACTCCGTCGTCGGTGTGAGAAGGTGTGAATGAATGGTTTCAATTCGCTTTGAATAAAAGCGTCTTCTAAATCCCCTTAATGTAAATCATCATCATGGGGGCAGGATGGTGGAAAGGTTCTGGGTTCAATCCCCCATGTCGGTAGTATGTGACGTGTGTCTCAGTGCACTGCAGATCACTTTGACTAACGATCTGCTGGTCATGATAGTAGGAGTTCAATGCCCGTATGATATCCATATGTTCCATGTTCTAGGGAATCCAGGTTGAAGATAAGCTATAATCCCCTGCCAAGTAATGCAATAATTTGTTTTAAAAATGCTTATTAGCCTGGAGAATGGTGGATCAATGTGATGTTGTTTCTTTTTATAAACCAGTGTATTATTTCCTTTATCTAAGTAGAGTCAACCATGCATGGCTGTCCCCTTGCATGGTTGACTGCCGTCGCTGTTTCAATGTGTGTGTAGGTGCCCACTTGGAAATACCACACAGGATGCAGAGAGCTTCGACTGGGGTTCCACTTTAATTCTCTCCTCCTTTCACCGCTGCCATTTTAACACCTTCTGACACCGTGAAAACCATGAAAATGGACAGAAATACAAATGCCATAGTACATAGTTTTTTTCTTTTTAAACCGCTATGAGTTGCAGCTCTTATTCAAATAAAATAATGAAAGTTTCTCTCAGTTTTAAATAAATGAACCACTCTTTTTACAATGAATACACCATAAGTCTCCTACATACTCTTTCTGCTTCCAAGCGCGCTAAGTTTGAGGTCAGCCTGCGGTACCAGCCCTTACACTAGAAATACAATGACACAAGAAACACGGAGTGAACCACAATAAATAACCTTTTACAAGTTTTAACAAAGGATATGACATGTAAATAGTTCGTTTGCATGTTTTACCAACTCTGTAGCTTCGTGAGCATGTGGTTTTTGCCGAGAGGGAGCAGGAAGTCTAGCGTTTTTGATAACAGGAAGTAACAAAATAAGGGGGGTGCTCGTCAAATAAAAGTACAAAAAAGTAAAATGGCATAACTTATAGACGAAATTAACTGCAATTTACACTCCCACCAACTCCTGCTACAATGAATGAGCAAATACACAAGAAGCAAATTAATTGTACAGGATTTCTTGACTAATTTCTTAATTAATAGATTACTTTACATTGAACTGTCAGAGGCATACAAATTATTTGAATCACATCATATCACTAAAGCAGTGTGCACATAACTGTTGTGGTTTGTTCTGCATAATTTTTCAAGGAGAAGCACTAATTGTTGGATTGGTCTCTCAATAACTGAGGGTTTGGAAGGGGGATCTTGTTTTCTTTGAGACTTTCGCTCTCTTACATGCACTTTGACACGACGGACTAAGCCATCGCTGTCTTAAACAGTCTCCACCACTCGTCCTAGTTGCCAATGATTTCTCGGGAGGTTGTCGTCTTTAGATTTCATCATGATGAGATGATTCGGTGTTAAAGGTTCCAGCGCATGAGGATCATTGATTCCATCTACTGTTAATGGGCGACTGTTAACAATTGCCATGGCCTCATACAACAGTGCTCTGAGAGAGGCTTCATCAAGTCGACATGGGCACTGGGCGAAGGTTGCATTCCGCACATTTCGAACAGATCTAATTTGCCGTTCCCAGACACCGCCTGCATGGCTGGCAGAGGGGGCGATGAAGAGAAATTCACATTGCTTCTCAGACAGGCACATTTCCAGGAGCTTGGTGTCACATTGTATAAGTGCTTCCTTAAACTCATTTCTGGCGCCAACAAAGTTAGAACCTTGGTCGCAGTGTAGTTGTCGGACAGCTCCTCTGAGGCTGATAAAGCATCTCAATGCGTTGATGAATGAGTCTGTCGACAAATCTCTCGATATGGACAGCTCTTGAGTACAGACCTGTGAAAATCAGGCCATATCTTTCATATTCTTTGCGGGCTTTCTTTACAATGAACGGGCCAAAACAGTCCATGCCGCTATTTGTAAAAGGTTCTGAGGCTTCAAGACGTTCTTTAGGGAGTTCAGCCATCCGCTGGTACTCTGTCGGCCGTCGAAGTTTCCTGCAAAGCACACAGGTAAGTATCAGTTTAGCAACCAGCTTGCTGCCACCAATGACCCAGAATCCATTTGTCCTAAGTTCCATTTGTGTCTGGCTTTGACCCTGATGGCATGTCTTAGCGTGGCAGTGGGACACAATCAGCTTAGTCATATGACTGTTGTTTGGTAAGATGACTGGGTACTTAATTTTGTGGCAGAGATTACTTTTTTAATCTCCCACCAACACGGAGAAGTCCTTGAGACCAAATGGGATCAAGACTGAAGAGAGAGATTGAGTTTGGGAGGTATTTTTCACCTTGAAGCGTCTTTATCTCATGGGGGAAGGCTTGCTGCTGTGTGATTTTAATCACTGCCTCAGCAGCCTTCTCACGCTCCTCCACAGTCACACGTTCACTATGTTGTTTTTGTTTAGCACTCTGTCTCTTGATTCTTGCAACCACCTTTACAAGTGTTGTCCATGAGGAAAAGTGACTCGAACCATGGCTAACCTTTTGTGGTCTGGCAGGTTGGGCGGACTGTTGCCTTTGAAGGGGAGAGGCATTTCATAATGCCCGTCCTCCTTCTGTGTGATGTGGTTACTGAGGAACTGTATGAAATGAACATCTTCTTGGGTCACATATTTATCCTCATAAGTTCTCTCAATAAAGTCTGATTCCAGGGCCTTTAGAACATCTGTCGCTGATGGAACTGGCAGTTATTTTACTGTGAGTCGATGCACAAAGCTCTGACCTCCTTGACTGTCTAAGTGGGGGTTTGATCAGCCTATTATACTCCATCCTAGTTCTGATCTCTGTGCAAATGGTTAGTTTTCATCACCTAAGATGAGTTCATGAGGAGCTAGTGCTGCTGGACAGTCGTATCCGATTAGGAGCCCTACATCACAGTCTTCAAGGGGTGGTAAATTATCTGCCAAGCTTCTGAGATGAGGACACAGTAATGCGGTTTCCTTTGTTGGAACATAAGACTTATCCACCGGGATAAAGTCACGGCTGTAGGCCTGCTGTAGTTGAATACGGCTCTCAGAGTGGAGTCCTCGAACTTGTAGACCATGAAGACTCTTACTCGATATGATTGTGTCAATTGCTGTCATAGTACTAGGTTTCAGTTTTATTGGTTGGACATCCACATTCAATTTATCAAGTACATCTTCTAAGGCAATTGTTGATTCACTTTGTGTGTCTAGTATTGCGTATGTGAGTATTTCTCTGTGTGGTTCTTGTACTGAAGACACAAAGACTAGGAGGATACTTGAGGTAGCAGATGCACGTTGTGTTGATGTATGGGACATGACTTTGTGTGTTTCCTGGCTTGCATGTTCCTCTGTGGAAGTGGAGCTATTCGTTATTGCTTCAACAGGTTGGGTGACGACGGTTGCATGTGTTGCACGTGTGCCGCCTCTTACAATCCTTGATCATTTGACCCTTTCTCAAACATCCAAAGCAGAGCCAATTTTCATGGATAAATGCCTTTTTATCTTCAACACTCTTAGCTGTGAAAGTGGGACACTTTGTGATGCCATGAGCTTCACTTTTACGTGATTTTGGATTATTGCTGTTTACTTCTTGTTTCTCTTGAGCAAAACTCTTTGGTTGTGTGTTTGTGTTGAAGGCTTTAGCTCTCTTTGGGATTCTATCATCTGCAGGCTTAAAATGTATGAGCGATTATATCACTGGTTCTTGTTTGTTTGATATTATTAGGGCTGTGCATCTCTCCTTTAGAGGACGATCCGATACTTATCTAGATACATGTGCTACGATACGATTTAGGAACATAATTCAAATAACATGATTAAGGTTCGCTGACATAACATGATGTTTACGTGGAATTTAGGTTGCATGATAAAATCATGTTGGTCACATGAAGTACAAACTAATAAATTCAACAAGATGCAAATTAGTTGAATGAAAATATTAACATTATGTTCAACCTACACATGTACAATGTGTTTAAATAACATGATAAAGATTCGCTGACGTAACATGATTTGTTTACGTGGAATTTTAGGTGGCATGATAAAATCACGTTGATCCAATGATTTATTTTTTTGAGTGCATAACACAAAACTTATCTCAAAAAACCCATCCTGGGTGGCCAACTGTGTGTTCGGAGACGCTTCGACGGTGAACAAGATCATCAGCAACCGAGACCGGTTCGCCAACGCGCATTATAATGGAGAGAAGCGTCTGATCGGCTCCCCGATCAATTGAGGAACAGTTTTCGGCTTTCCGTAGCAAGCAGAGCTAGTTTTGTTGTTAATTTCTTCGTCGTGGTTCTCAAAACCTTCAAAATTGTCATATGCTATCACACGAGCTGCTGCTATAGCAACCAGCCTTCCGACTGTGCAGAAGGCTGGTGTGCGCTGGACCTGGATGCAGCAGTTTACATCTCTGTAAGACCTACCTGTACGGCGAGTGCCAGTTTGTTCCTGGATGGTGAGGGCCGATTTACTATTATGCATGGTGCACCGATGGGGCCCTAAAGGCCTGGCGTGGGGAGGCCCCATCCCTGGCTGAGCGTATGTTGTCCGGTTATCGAAGTCCTCTTGTTATAATGGTGTATTTATGTTGTATCATTCACCGAGCGTTAAAACACAGAATGAGAAACCTTGACCCACTTCATATCTCTCTCTCTCTCTCTCTCTCTCTCTCTCTCTCTCTCTCTCTCTCTCTCTCTCTCTCTCTCTCTCTCTCTCTCTATATATATATATATATATATATATATCTTTATATTTATGTAATTCAAAACAACCATACCACACAGTGTGTGGTTGACCCCCGTTGATGTTGCCCAGTGGAGCTAAAGGTGCTCTATGTGAGATCAAACGCGTGAGTTGTAATTGGGTTTTTCTTCGGCTTCTCGTGAGGGGAACGCCTCATCTCGTGGTAGGCATTCCTTGAACACGTGATGTCTTCCAAATGCATGCGACCCCCTGACCGTTTTCTGCGGACTCCTGGTAGATCTGAGGCTGGTCGAAGGCGACAAAGATGGAGGGCGAGTGGATGTCGTCGGCGCAGCTGTCGTAGAAGAGGGTGTCCCCCCCGTCCTTGGAGGGGGGGCGCACGTAGCCGGCCTTGCCCCGGGTGTGGTGACCCACCAGCACCCGAGACACGAACATGGAGCGGACCGTCGAGGCGTTCCCGGTGTAGTTGTGGGAGTAGCTGGCGAGACGGAGAGAAGAGGACAGGAGGGGAAAGAGGAGGAGATGAGATGAGAAGACAGAGGAGAGGAGGAGACAGAGGAGGAGACAGGAGGCGGAGAGGAGTAGACAGAGGAGGAGAGGAGAGGGAAGTGGGACAAGTTAAAGGTTGGGTAGGTGATTTGCGAAACGCCAGCAGATTTTGAAAATACACAACTCAAAGGGTCCTACCCCCTCTCCTTCAACGCTGACTCTGACTCCACCCATTCCAAGTACCTGGACGCGCAATCATGCACGAGCGCGAACAGAGATGCGCGAGAGCGAGCCAGGCTAGCGTAGGTTTTCGTTTAACAACATGGCACTACATTCAGCTGTAAGTTGCACCCAGTACCGCGGGAAGTAGGGGTGCTGGGGGTGCTGCAACACCCCCTGTCCGAGGCCCTGTCTTATCACAGAAAACGATCATTTCTAAAAACTCCGGCCAAAGTGGAGATTTCTGAAAACGCCGGTTATGTGTTGTCGTGTCAACGGGGAGAAACGGGATTTTAGGTTCTGAAGCGTCACATTATACACCAGGAAATGCTTAACGTCATGTGAGCGCCCGCTGTACCGTATTGGTCCGAATATAAACACAAACCCCATTGTAAGACGACCTATATTTGGAAAAAAGATTTGAAGACCAGATCCGGTTTTTATGAATGAATAAATTGTATTCATTGAAATAATATACGAAAATAAAAAGGCATCGAATAAAACACTGCATTGCCACTAAACAGTAGTGCAAATAGGCCGTACTGATGTGTACACCAAAGACTATTCCTGACACTCCTCTGCCCCGCTGTGTTCGCTCTGGCTGTGGTCGCTCCGAACTGTTTCGGCCCGTGGCAAAGCGAGTCATCCTCGCTGCTGTCCAAGGCATTTTGAGACGCAGCATTTATTTAATGCTCATATGACCTAGTGCTGAAAAAAGGTTATGTGAAAAAGTGTGAGGGTAGCGGTGGTGCGCAAAACTTGTTCTGTGAGCAGCTGGATGTGAACGATCGATTTTCAACTGTGCGCGCATGCACTGGTGTAATTGAGCTGCGCTGCTATACATCTTTTTTATCAATGTAACGAGTTGCGAGTCTAGTGCAGGCTGAGTTTTTTTTTTCCCAGCACCCCCTGCTGAGAATACGTTCTCGCTGCTATGGTTGCACCAGATGTTATAAACATTAAACGGTCACATAAATCATTACTATTTTTAGAAAATGTATGTTTGTTTCATATAATTGTATTGGAAGTCCTGGTTTTCACTAGGGTTGCCGCGGTGTGGACATTTTCACACCGAGTAATACACTCGTCTCCACACCGGTATTACCGAGTATAAACGGTATAAACTTTGAAACTAGGTCAACCGCCACACAAGCATCGGTTTTTAGACCTTCAGTTGCCGCCAACGTTCGAAAGCAGCGCCTAGGATTATTCTTGATTTCAGTTTTTCTCTTTCAGCGTTTTTATTATCAGTTACTCTCTGAAAAAGAGTTTTCCTTCTCTTTGCTGGTGGTGGTGGTGTTGGTGGGGATGGTGGCGTCTTGTCTGCCATGGAAATTGTCTTCTACTGCTAGGTCCAAATGTGGATTAACTAGTTCCAGTAGCTACCGCAGGATAACAACAAACAGGAGCTTGCTCTGGGTCACGAGCTCTGGGTCACGAGTACTGCACGAAGGGGTCGCGCGCGGGGCGCGGGGGAGGGGGAGTGCAGTACGACCGTTTGATTGACGTACTTACTGTCCAATGCAACGAGGTGGCAATGGAAATGATTGGCTGGAGTTTTTCGAGCCCTGCCCGTTCCACAGATGATTGACTTGTTTAATTTTCATGTCAGTACTTCTAACTCAGTGGCTGTAAGCGGGTTATGATAAGGATTTCAAGTAATTTTGCAAAAATGGCCAAAAAAGCGAATCACCTACCCAACCTTTAAGAAGAGAGGAAATATGAAGTGTTGCTTTGTCTCCGGATAATTCATTTGATTGTGTTCCGACCTAGGCTACTGTAGAAACATGGCCGCCTCCGCGGCATCGGACCTGCTCCCTCTGTAGATATTAAAGGCTCATTGTAAAAATTAACAACACCCAATTGGGATATTTTTTTATGAGCTATACGATAACTAAAACACATTCATGAATATACAATCTCTGCCAAATCTGTTCTGCTAGTTGCCACTTATCGTATACACTGCACCTTTAAGTCCTGCAGCTATGTCTTAGTGGTCAGCTCACCCTTTCCGCAGGCAGTTCTGTGGGTTCCGCAGATCCTCCAGTCATAGTTCAAGGAGCAGATGTCATCGATATACTTTGAGTCTGTGCTGTGGGACAGCTTCCTCTCGGCCACGTAACGCCCGCCGTTCCTCGTCTTCCTCGTCTAACGATATTACAAAAACGTTATATGAAATAATGTTTTTATAACGATAACGTTATAAAGATAAGATAACGTTATAACGTAAGTTAACGTTATAAAAGCGTTATCAAAACGATAACGATAACACAATTTTAAAAATCATCGTGTTTTAATTTTTTTTGATTTTAACCATTTGAGCAAATATTTTTATTATTTTAAAATGGTTAAAATGACAGTTGATCAGCCGTTTTTCGTTTTGTGTCGAACAGCGTGCTGTGTTCGATTTCCCGAGAGGGGTTTCAAGATTGCGGAGTGAGAGGCAGCACTTTTGCAGGCTCCGGTTTCTTGTTCTTTATTCAGTCCTTGAACCATGATTTAACAGTGTAAAAACCCTCTGCTAAACAGCTATTTAATTTCGTGTCAATCAGTAACATAAATAGAAAACAGTTGAGCTTTTTCTCTTTTTAACTTTTTCTTTTTTCGAGAGGAATACTTCCACGTGGCATGTGACGATATCGACACGCCAATAAAAGAGCCAAATCCCAAGAAACAGAGGCCAAAGCGGAATGGAAGACGGAAACACTAATGCTGTAATTTGACATGCCGTGCAAGCTCTGACCCGGAAAATGGATGAACAGACTGAACTTTTGAAGAGTTTCGACAGACGTATCAAAGCTAATACAACGGCTGCCAAAGAAAACAGAGAGGGAATCTGCGTGCTACAGGAAAAGTTCGACATCCTTCACAGAGAAAATAACCTGTTGAAAGAAGCTCATGCAGAGCAAACCCACTACAAGCGAAGATGGAACCTGCGGATGATTGGTCTCACAGAGAAGGATGGAGAGGACACCAGAGAAGTCGGTCTCGGCATACTTACAAGAGTCGTCCCATGTCCGTGGAGCGTCTGCGAGACACCGTAGACACCGTTCACCAGCTGGGAAGAAAAGGCGACGCCGCTACCTCCAACAACACACCGAGAGCGATCATCATCCAGTTCGGAATGAGAGTGGTACGGGATGAAGTCTGGAAGAAGTCGAAGGATGCCAGAGTGTGCAAAGACATGCACATACGCTTCAAAGAAGACTTCTCAAAAGAAGACCGGGAGGCTCGTACGAAGCTGTGGCTGTTGGTTCAGGAAGCCAGGAAGAGAGGTAAAAGAGCATTCTTGAAGGAAGGATACACGCTTATCGATAACCGAAGAGTGAACCCTGAGTGAACGCAAGTTTTTTCTATCATAAATGGCTGGCAGAACTCTAACTTAGGTTCACACTTTTCTCTAACATTCGGTTGGCATATATGCTCCAGTTCCGATGTGTCAGTATTGCCTACCCGCCCTTTGTTCGTGAATGACTATATTGTAGATTACAGGGCAAATAAACCGATGTAATGATTAGATCATACGGATAATGTGACGCTGTTACAGCCAATATCCTTTTTTTGCATGCCAGTGTTTGGCTGAGACAGACTGAATGCTTCTTTTTGTTGTTTTTAAAAATAAATGTTCATAATAAGGGTATATCTTTATGTTATACAGGTTTCTATAACTGGTCTTTTTTCTGCTTATTGACTTGAAAGTTTTCTATTAGTAAGTTTATAAAAGTTTAAAATCAGAGAATTACGATAGTATGAGTAATAATACGTCATTGTTGTTCACATATTAGACCTTACTACAATAGCTGTTTATATGAAGGTCTTTTTCTTTCCCTTTATGATGATTGGAGGGTTTTTTTTAACTAAACATAAAGGTTAAGGACTAAGTTACTCATTCCTGCGCATTACTACACTCTTTTGGTACATTCTTTTAAGGCTATATACTTAGGCCGACTACCTAAATGTTGTCCTTTATTTCTTTAAATGCTAGGGGGTTTAAAAAATAATGTAAAACATAAGGCTATTTTTATTTTCTGTAAGGAGCAAAGGGCTAGTTGTGTTTTTTTGCAAGAAACCCAATTTTGCCGAGACAAAATTTTGGAAATTGCAATTGGGAGATTCTATTTTCTTCAGTCATGGAACCTCACATTCGGCTGGAGTTATGATTTTATTAAACAGATTCCCTGGGAGGATTATTGACCACAAAGGTGACCCTAATGGTTATTGGCTAATGGTTTCAGCAGAAATTAATGGATTCAACCACATTTTATTATGTGTATATGGTTACAACAGAAAATTACAGAACAAAAATCTATTCTCATCTTTAAACAGGTATATAGAGGAGTGGAAAATGCTTTACTCAACAGACTGACCTTCAAAGCTCTCCACCGCCTTGCCCCGCCCTACCTGTCTGACCTCCTCATCCCCCATTGCCCCTCCCGAACCCTCAGATCCTCCTCCACTCTCACTCTGACTGTCCGACGATCCAAACTCAAAACCTTTGGTGACAGAGCCTTCTCACGAACAGCACCCCGACTCTGGAACTCTCTCCCCCAACCTGTCTGCGACTCTCCCTCCCATCCCATATTCAAATCCCGTTTAAAAACGTACCTCTTTTCCCAAGCCTATGACCTCCCCTACCCATAACCACCCTTATCCCTATCCCTATCTATTATCACACACCTTGCTTCTGTTCTCTGTTGTGCTGTCTTCCGCTTGTCCCCCCTGATTGTCATCTCCTTCTTCGTGTTTTATTTTGTAAGCGTCTTTGGGTCACTGAAAAGCGCTATAGAAAATGAATGAATTATTATTATTATTATACCACGGAAATAGAAGGTATTACTTTTTTCAATAAGGAATTTAAAATAAGTCAATTTGCAGATGATGCATCCATATTTTTAAAAGATAAATCAATGGTGGATAAATCCCTAAATACAATCTCTTTTTTTTCAAAAGCTTCAGGACTCTCACTTAATATAAAGAAATGTGAACTTCTCCCCATTCATACAAGTGAAGACTCAGTTATTGCTTCAATTAGAGTTGAACCTGAGGTGAAATACTTAGGAATAACATTATCTAAAAACCTTATTAGAAGGAAGACGTTAATGTTTCAAATCGTATAACAGATGTGAAAAAATCCCTCAGTCACTGGCTAACAAGAGATCTTAACATTTTTGGAAGGATAATTTTATCTAAAGCAGAAGGTATATCTAAATTAAACTATCCTTGTCACTCCTTGTTCGTTTCTAACATAACAACAATATTAAAAAAGCCAATTCAGTTATTTTCCAGTTCATATGGAGAAACCAAACTCATTATATTAAAAGATCTCAGTTGGTGAGAGAATATGAGAAGGGTGGTGTTAGAGCTCTTGACTTTGAAGCATTGGTCGGTACCTTTAGGATAAATTGGATTAAATCTTACTTGTCTCAGGCTAATTCAATGTGGTTTCATGTTCCTAGATCTTTGTTTAACAAATTGGGGGGTTTAGACTATGCTATGCAATCGTGCCTGCCCACCAACATGCAAGCGAGCAGCTACATGCCGCTAGCATAGGCTATGAGTAGATAATGGATATGGGCATTAAAACAGACCAGACCGGTACAGGGCTCATTTTCCCCATAATGACCGGCGTTCTATACATTGTCCCATACATAACAGTCTGCCAAAATTGGTAGTGCATTTTATGTCAAATACAGACTCACATGATCCATCACTTCTCGGTTCTACTGCTAGTTCAGTATCAAACAAAGTCATTACAATACAATTATAGCATAGCCCCTACAAGATGAAAACACAAAGGCCAATGTTTACTGTGAATGTCGCAATAACTCAATTAATAAACGCACGTACTCAGTCAAGAGGATTCAGCACAAAGTTGAAAAAGCAAAGAAAATCTCAAATGATGACCTTCTCCGGCTCTTTACGCGTCTAAGCGACGATAGCTGTTAAGTTCAACCGTTATAAGTGGGCGGAGCCATCCTCTGTGAAAGGCGCGTCCGCGTCCAGGTATCCGAAATGGGTCCGCTCAGGATCCGTTTTTTGACAGTGGGCAGAGCCATCCTCTGTGAATGGCGCAGCCGCGCCCAGGTATCTGAAATGGGTCCGCTCAGGATCCGCTGTTTGACAGTGGGCGGAGCCATCCTTTGTGAAAGGCGCGTCCGCGTCCAGGGATCCGACATGGGTCCGCTCAGGATCCGCTGTTTGACAGTTGAACTTTCGGAGGCGGAGCTGATCCTCTGGGCGGCGCCCAAACGAATGAGACAGTTACGCTGGTTTGGCGACTTGAAGGCGGATCCGCCTACGAAACTTATGTTTCGTTTTCCATTCGTTAGAAAAGGACACTCATCCCGACTGCTGGCGTGAATCGCGACCCACCGAGTCCAAAAGCCGCGTACAACTTGGAGTGAGAGGCCCGTGAATACAGGGAATTGAAATGCCAGAATCTGCCATAGTCAAATATCTCTGCGGGAAACTCGGATCCACAAACCGGGAGGAACTTGTGGCCAACTTAGATTTCGGTGACGTCTCGACGGTGAACGAGATCATCAGCAACCGAGACCGGTTCGCCAACGCGCATTATAATGGAGAGAAGCGTCTGATCGCCAAGACGGCTCTCCGACTGTGCAGAAGGCTGGTGTGCGCTGGACCTGGATGCAGCAGTTTACATCTCTGTAAAACCTACCTGTACGGCGAGTGCCAGTTTGTTCCTGGAAGGTGAGGGACGATTTACTATTATGCATGGTGCACCGGTGGCGCCCTAAAGGCCTGGCGGAGGGATGCCCCTTCCCTGGCTGGGCTTGTATTGTCCGGTTATCGAAGGTCTGATCGTCTTGTTTTGATATTGTGTTTATGTTGCGTAGTGGTCTCACTATTGATTACATCTTGGACTTTGCGCGTTACAACACTCCCGTTGAGTGACCTGCACTTCATATCACTATCTATCAATATGTTTATATACACCATGTGACTTGGGTGTCGTTTGGGTTTTATCCGATGCCTGTGCCTCTGTAGCCTACTTTTCAAACGGTTCCAGTGCTAAAACGGTTCTCTAACCGGTAGAAAAACGAAACTGCACACACTTACAGGGGCGGCCCCAGCACATTTGGCGCTCTAGGCAAGCTTCACTCCTGGCGCCCCCCCCCCCCCCCTCCGCAAAAAAAAAAAAAAATAGTTTGTTAATTCCCCACGAAAACTGAATTGCAACCTTGAAAAACTGTTTTGCCCTGTAACTGCATTTCTTTCACATAAACACAACAACGATCGCAACGATGAACAAACATTAATTCAAGAACAAAATCCACGGAGGAAAAAATTGCGCCCCGGATGGCTTTTGCCTCTTCATTTTCTTGATTTCGTTCTTGATTCTCGATTCTTGAAAACACTCTAACCAAACACCTTATAGTACTAGCATGTTCTGACGAAACCAAGGAGGTAGGTTCCCCTTCCGTTTTCGATTTTTGGCTCATTTTACCCTAATGTTAGATTTATTGTTTTTAATGTCAAAATATTGGTTGGAGATATAGAAGGGGCGCAAAAATATGCGCCAGGAGGGAAAAAAAATATAATTGTGTTTTTTTTTTTTTTCGGGCGCATTATTTTGCGCTCCCCCTCTAGATGGCGCTCTAGGCGGCCGCCTAACCCGCCTGTAGGGAAGGCCGCCCCTGCACACTTACATACATGCACGAGTTGTTATAAGTTTCACATTAAGCAGAAAGCCAGCGGACATTGAGTTGAATGGCAACGGTGTTTGCTAGCCTACTTGATATGCACGATTTACGGTTGGCAATAAATTACTCGACTTACCCGAAGAGGAAAGGCTGCAGTGAGTGCTGATGAATATCTTTAAAAAAAAAAAAAAAAAATTACAAAAGCAGGCAGGCATGCAGCTACACTGTAAACCCGGATAAGTAGAATCTAATTAAAAAAAGTAAGGTAACTCATTGCCTTAAAATTTTTAAGTAATGAAATTAGTTGAATAAGTGAAGTGGTTCAATGTAGGCTACTTGAGCCCATAATGGAATGGAATAGAACATTTAAGTTGAATGTAATAATAACTACTCCATTACCAATTCAACTAAATTGTATATTCTAATTTACCCAACTTTACGTTTTTAGTTCCTGAAACTAAAAGTATGTCTTCCAATCAATAGAGCCGTGTAAAATACATAAATACAACTGCAACAGTATGATCAATTTCTTTTTATTGACCATGTCTTTTTCAGCAACAAAAGAAACAGAGCCATGGCCTAATAGGCTTCTAGTGTGTAGTTTCCTCAGTGATGGCATCTTTATCTCCAATCATTTCAATATTCTAATATTGGATAATTTAAAAAAAATATTGTAATTCAAATTACAATAAACTGGCTGGCAAACTGGCCAAATAAAACTCAGCCCTGCGGAACACTGGCATCCTAACATTTACACAGAACAAATGTTTCCGTGGAGAAACAAAGAAAGTGTTTGAGAATGAAGGAGAACGAAGGGTGAATAAAATAACAGCAGATACCTGTATGCAGAGCCCATACTCCCCCCTCCACCTCTACCTCCCTTTCTCTCTCCCCCCTCTCCTCTCTCTACCCCACTCCTCCATCTTGGCAATTTTGAACTCGATCATTAACAACAAATGTTTCTCTGGATGAAATAAAAAAGCATGCGTGAGACAGAATAAGGGTGAAAAATAAAACTGCCCATACTCTGCCCTCCTCCTCCCTCTATCTCCCCTCCTCACAACCCCCCATGCCTTCTCCATCCCCCATGTAACAATTCATTTAGTGTGTCCCTCTCTCTCTTCAATTTACTTTTACTACTGTGGAGGGTGTGTGTGGAGTGTGAGTTGATAGCTGGTTTACAGCCTCACCTGGCCTGAGTCAGACTGATAAGACACTGGCAGGGTGGGGCTGCATACCTGTGGTGCAGAGCAACCATGGCACCCAGGATAAACCAGCTATCACCACACACACTCAGGAGGGAGCTACTACTGTCAGGGCAGCTTGTAACATCAGCTCGGCGAATACCACCTGCCACCTTAAACAAAGGTATATTTAATCGAACATCTACCCGTGTCCTGTGTTGGAGGGCCCCAGGAAAAGCCAATTAGGTGGCCTGTGGTCAGGAGCGACCCTGCCACACTGGCGCCCAATGTGGGGCCCCTCCGACCAGGAAGGAACCAGGAAGGGACACGGATGGGCTGCCCAAACCCGTACTGGAGCCAACAAACACGGTAGCGGACAGCCACCTCAACGCCGGCAGTTTACCTCTGCCACACGCCACCTAAGTGGCTTTTCCTGGGGCCCTCCCACACAGGGAATAAAGTAGCAATATAATCAAGTGTGTTTGAGCATTTAAAATCAACGTTAAAATGACAAACGTGGTACCAGTAGCGGTTGATGACCGAGCTCACCAGGGATTATCTTGTTGTGGCGCGACAAATTCGACAAAACTTGCACAGCGACAGATTATGATTTGTGGAGCGACAAAACTTGGGCGACAATGCGAACGGGCGACAAATGTCGTGTTTGGTGTGAATGCACAGTTAAAAAACATACTTGCATGACGCGTCGTGTGGAGGCTTATTACTGTGCGTTCACCACAGTAACCACCATTGCATGTCTTTACCTTTTGTGGAAGAGGGAGGGACGCCCGAGGACCCGACACAGTCTATTCTTAATATTGTAATGACCCCGGAAGAGGCAGTGAATGAAGTATTGATTAGACAGAGATTTATTAGATAGGCCTACCTAATAAACCTTTGGAACACACAAGACCGGAAACCATAGCAACGCCGGTAAACAAACCCCGAGAAACCCAATCCCTATGAGAGCTCCCCGCGCTACGGCCATCCGGAGGCGCACAGAGCTTTTGGCCGTGATATGATCCATACAATTATATTATATTATATACGTTAGAGCTCCGGGAGTCGCAAACGGCAACATCACTTTCTCCTCCATGCTGCAGTTCACCCCGGACTGCACTGCACCGAGTTTGACGGTTGAACGCTGATTGGTTGTCATCACGCTAAATTCGTGTCAAGTTGAAATATTTCAACTCAGGCGAATTTGTCGCACCACAAATCCTCGTGAACGTGCTCGCCTGTGCACGGTGAAAGTGTGGTGTGCGACAAATCAAAACTTGTCGCTGGTTTTCTCTCGTGAAAAATTCGCCCGATACGCGTCTCTACGTTCACTTTGTATGGGATCTTGTCGCCCCATCGCGTTTGGTGTGAACGCACAGTTATAGAGGATCCTAACTAAAAACTAGACACTTAATAGTGTGTCAGCAGAGTGCAATGCTTCTAAACTTAAATGTAATACAAATGAGCCAGCTCATTTGCCGCAGAAGGCGGCAACTGAAGGTGGCAACTGAAGGCTCATTTGCTTAGAACGTTAGAAAAATAAATAGCTGATTTGTGATTGGTTGCAAGGAGTAGATGCGGCTGGCCGCCCTTCCTATGTTTAACATGGTGTGGATGATTTACCTCGCAACAGTGGAACTGAATTGTGATTGGCTATCTTTTATTCTCAAAGGCGGCAAAGATACGTTTTGGCCTCTTTGCCTCCCTTCAGCGGATAGCCCCGGACATAGAGTAGCGTCGGCCAGCCTCCTGCCTTGCAAAGGCACTTGGCAATTTTTTATTATTCAGTAATAAACACACATTGCACATAGATAATTTTGAAAGAAAAATATTTTTTTATAATAATTTCATAATCACGTAAATAATTTTGTTTTATCACGAGGAGGCGTTGACTCCGTTGCCCCCTTTAAGGAACCGCCACTGCGTGGTACAAATACAAAGAAAATAAATGTCTTTACGGGCGCAGCCATTTTTGTTGAGAGGGTCATAACTGAACTCGTTATACTCTCAGAATTTCGAGGGGGCCCGACCAAAAGGGGGCGTGCCTCCGTGAAATGACACAAGAAAGCTGGGAGATTTCCCCACTTGAAACTCGGAAGGCTGGTGTCTGAGGCATCTAGAACAGTCCATTATTCTTCGGCTGCTGGTGAGGGGAACGCCTACCAACACGTTGTAGGCGTTCCTTGACCACATGAGGTTTTCCAAAGGCGTCACTCCCTGACCTTTTTCTCCTAATGTCTCCCCTGAAAACCCGTTGGATTTACAGGCGGGCCAAGTGTTCCTTCTCCCACGACCTCCACTCCGAACACAACGCCAGACTTCTGAGAACACACGGCTTGGAAGATCTGGACAAGAAGGAGATATGTGTGTTGCTGCTGCAGAACGACATGGCACTGCTCCCCGATGTAAGTGTGTGAGCTGGTAGATCGGAGGAGAGGATTGAGGGTTCACTGTAGCTCAACACTTCCAGTCATGTTATATATTGTTCGGTTCAATGTTAGCTTAAGGAAACGGTTGCTTGAGTGTTTTTTTTTCTGTCAGAAGGCAACATATAGTGGGTTGATGTGATTCTGTCGCTCAAAATACCCTTTAACTTTAATTTTGTGGGCGAACATTGCCAATAGTTAAATCATATTTATTTTGGAATACAAATTTGCAATTTAATTCCAAAATATAATTTTTTTATACTTTCAAATGGTTTTAGTTCATTTATTATTTTTTTACTATGTAGATCAACATTTCTCTGCCATGCGAATATCCCTGTCCTGAATGACAATCATTAAAAACACCCCCTCTCCACCACGACAGGTGTGCTTCGACTACAACAACACCGGATGCCGGGATGGCTGCAAAAGGATCCACATCTGTGAGCAATACCTGCGTCGTAACTGCTGCTGCTCGCGGGCCCACGACTTCTACGAGCCGCAGCCATTCGAGATGCTGCAGAAGAGCCGCATCCCCAACGACCTCATGGCGTCAATGAAGCAGCTGTACATCAACAAGAAAGTCCTGAGTAGCATCGAGCACAAGGCCAAGCAGGCCGGACAGGCCAATCAGGTCCCTGGGACCGTTGGAGCTATGGATGGTGCTATGGGTGGTGTCGGTGGTGCTGGTGGTGCTTTTGCTATCGGTGGAGCTGGTGCTCTAAGAGGTGGTGGTGGTGGAATGAGAAGACCGCCTCGTGGTAAAGCCGGAACGTTTATTTGATATTTACATTTGTTTTCTACTATATGTTTTTGTGAGTGAGTGAATCAGCTTCAGCTCATTGGTTGCACGATCCCCGGCTCCTCCTAGCTGTGTCGAGGTGTCCCTGAGTGAGACACCTAACCCTAAACTGCTCTAGACGAGCTGGCTGTCACCTTGCATGGCCCGCACCGCCGTCGGTATGTGAATGTGTGCATGAATGGGTGAATGTTAGGCAGTATTGTAAAGCATTTTGAGTGGCCCCTGGTTAGCAAAGCGCTGTATAATTGCAGTCCATTGATATATCTGCATCTCAAAACAACGACTAAATATTATTTGAAATACAACACAGTGTCATGAATGTAATATATTATGACGTTGTAAGTGCAACACGATGTCTGGAGAACGGGAGAACATATTTTAAAACCCATTGCAAACCTTCCATGGAAGTGCTCGTCCATTGATCTGAAAATAGTTGTTCATTGTTTGATATGTTTTTCAGATAAAACCGAGATTTGCCTGTACTTCCTTAAAGGCACCTGTAGAAACCCCATAGGTGAGTTAAAACTAACAGATCTTATTTATAACTCAATTGTATACAAAAAACCTGTTGCCACCTGAGCACCTGAGATTACCTGATGTGTTAGCCGTATGAATCACAGATAATCCTGATCCTCCCTGTCTTCTTCAGAAAGGTGTTTCCGAGCTCATTGCAGGCTGCCTTACAGCTGGGAAGTTCTGAAGGGCCATCAGTGGACGCTGCTGGATAGCTCAGAGAAGATAGAAGAGGATTACTGTGACCCCAAAAAGACATACAGGTATGGGACGGACGACAGCGTGTCGGATTGAAGGTGCTGTTTAAATGAGCATACTCCATTTTATCCATGTTTGAAACCCTTTTTATTTAAATGAGCCTACTCTGTTTAAACTCAGTTTGAAACTCTTTTGGTTAAAATAAGCTTTGACCGTTTTATCTCAGTTTGAAACCCTTTTAGTTAAAATTTGCCTAGACCATTAAATCCCGGTTTCAAACCCTTTTTTGTTGAAATTTGCCTACTTTGTTAAATCCAAGTTTGAAACCCTTTGTATTTAAATGTCTATTTGGTTTGATACCAGTTTGAAACCCTTTGAGAATTGAGACTACACGTTTTAATACCGGTTTCAAACCCTTGTTGTTTAAATCAGCCTAGTCCGTTTTAATCCAAATTTGAAACCCCTTTTGTTTGAATTGGCCTACTCCATTTTATCCGAGTTTGAAACCAATTTTGTTGACATGTGTCTACTCCGTTTAATCCTAGTTTGAAACCCTTTTAGTTTAAATGAGGCTACTCTGTTTAATCCCAGATTGAAACCCTTTAATTGAAAAACCCATTTTTTAATCATTAAATTGATCGAACAAATGTTGTGTTGTGTTTTTAACTTTTTATGCTGCACTTGTGATCTCTAAACCCACATACTGAGGGTCAACGGTGTGTGATGTTTCCTGCAGCACAGTGGTGTGCTTTGACACCATGTTGCGTGGACTCCAGAAGGTCAGGCGTCTCTCCTCCATCTCCTCAGTCCTCCAGCCCACCTTCCTACTCACCACTGAGTGGCTCTGGTACTGGGAGGACGAGGATGGGAACTGGAACCAGTACGATTCACCGGTGAGTTCAGCACCATTGCAAAGCGGCGCCAGCCTGACTCGGCTCACATCTGCAGACTTAATAAACCAGCTGATAGTTAGTTTGCGGTTTGTTAACATTAAGTTTAGAGTACCTGCTAGGGGGGGGTGGGCAGGGTAGATAATTGGTGGTAGAGTACAAATATGCCATGAATTATGCTTAATTTATTCAAACAAGTGACCTGAATAGATCAAGAAATAGAAATACTTAACCGTTTCGTTCTTCTTACAAAAACACCCTTCTGTGTGTGTGTGTTTGTGTGTGTGTGTGTGTGTGTGTGTGCGTGTATGTCCGCGTACGTGTGTCCGTGTGTGTGTGTGTTAATTCACCTGCTCTCTCGCTCCAGACCAACAGCAGCACAGAGCTGGAGCAGAAGTTCCAGAACAACCCCCAGGAGGTGGTGGAGTTCACCGCAGGGTCCCACGCCTACACACTCAGCCTCCAGGGTGAGGCCAACGTTACCCCCACAACCCCCGAACCACCCATCGGTGTACACCCCGTGAGCTGGTATCGAGTTAGGGAGTTTCAACACCTGGTACCGAATAGGTTGCGGGTTCGCACCCGCAACCTATTCGGCTGACAACCGTTCATACACACACTGCTCAGAAGAGGTTAGGTTGAGGCGTCCTGCTCAGGGACTATGGATGGGGATCATTAATACTTATTGATATCGATAGTGTATTCACACACACACACACACGCACACACACACACACACACACACACACACACACACATGTGGCGCTCGCATGGTCGTAGCTCATTGTCTTATTGACGGGCCATTTCTCTTGGCAGGCAAGGCAGAGTAAGGGGAGGTAAATTGGCCCCTTATGACGACACATAGGGCCAAATTTGAAATCGGAGCGTCTGAGCTTTCATTTTTCAAAGACGGCGCAGGATACCTAATGCTTGTTTTACACCTAACGCCATTTCAGGCTAGGGGAACATATATATTAATGTTAGGAAACCTCAAAAATTGAAATTTTCATGCCATGGGACCTTTAATAATCTGTCATGTGAACTCTCTGTGAGTCGCTTCAGACAGTGTCTGCTGCAGGACTACAGGGAAAAGTAGCATGGTACGATTTGTATTCCTTTGCATTTTGCAGACATGATCCAGACCAATAAGCGTCACGGCACCAAGAGGCTGGTGAGGCGACGGCCTCGGTTCCTGTCCTCCGCCGACGTGCTGGTCATCAGGACAAGGTGCGTTCCACTGTTTGCTTTTAGAGAAGTCAAACGTCTTGGTCCCGATACACAGGTGGCTCTCAAACTTTTTCTACTAGTGTACCGACTCTAAGTTATATTTTCAGCGGAAGGAGTACCCCCTTCACTGGCACAAAACATTTTGGGCAGAATAAAATGAAATGGAACATGAATAATATATGTGTGTTCTATTTCGCAGTGTAAACATGAACATTAAAAGGGTCACGTTTCAACCACTTGTGCAGTTTCCCCAATTTGCTATTGTCTAGCTTTCAGAATTGAAAGTTGCTCAGGTTTGAAAAAAAATAAAGTGGGTTCTTGCTGATTACCCAATTTATGACCAGGAAGCTACTGTATGAAAATGCCATAAGATTGTATGACCACAGAAAGCGCCACTGACTGCACCAGTAAGGCAACTTTGCATCGCTGTATCAACTGTCACACCTCTTTGCTATTATTGACCCTACTTTTTGTGAGACAAAGCCCTACTCTTACATCGGGCACTTTGGACACTCGCCTCATAAACCACACACAGAACGGGACCTTTCTATTCCGCTTCAAGGGAAGTTATTATTGTTTTTCTATTTCAGTAGAAGGCCTCCAAATGGTCCAACAAATTTCCAAGCTATGCCCAGGCACTGGGACAGGACCCAGGTTCCTGAGACTGGACACAAGGTAATGATAATTATAATTTATTAGCAGAGTTACAAGCAACCACATGACCTACATTTCCTTTTTTAGTTTGAGATCATAAATTCCATGCGTTATTAGAAATATTATATTCATTATTAGAAAGATGACATTAATTTCTGAGTGTTATCCAGTGTTGATTAGGGGTGGGAAAAATAATCGATTCTTCGATGCATCGCAATTGTCGCTAGAACTATTCTGTCTCGATGCAGATCAATTAATAATCAGAATTAAAGGTTGGGTATGGAATTCGCTTTTTTGGCCATTTTTGCAAAATTACTTGAAATCCTTATCATAACCCACTTACAGCCACTGAGTTAGAAGTACTGACATGAAAATTAAACAAGTCAATCATCAGTGGAACGGGCAGGGCTCGAAAAACTCAAGCCAATGATTTCC